>NC_089781.1:35132653-35167653 GCF_040412425.1 Macrobrachium rosenbergii
AGTGACGCAACACGATGCAGGTGTGCAACAGGAAGTATCCTCTACCCAACAGGTAAACTGCTGTAGACTGCCAAAAAAAGTTATAGCACACTGGGCCTTCTATGACGGAGCCGAGAACAGAACTCTAGAGATAATGCCGCAAGGCCCCCTCGACAGCTCCGGGAGAGGGACAAATATGACGTGGCGCAGACGACGAATGACCGAATCACCATCACAAACATGAAAAACAAGAAACAAACTTCATGGGTGGAGTACCAATGTCAAACAATAACAACCCTTGAGGGGAGGCAAAAGACCCATACCCAGCTTTCAGAGAGAAAGGCAAAAGAAACTGGATTAAACAAGCAAAGCATAGGTTAAAAAGGCCTGCAAAACTGAATAAATTACGTTAATTTCTTATAATATATATATATATATATATATATATATATATATATATATATATATATATATATATACATACATATATATATATATATATATATATATATATATATATATATATATATATATACATATATATATATATATATATATATATATATATATATATATATATATATATATACATACATATATATGTGTGTATTTTTCATATCAAGTCATGGATATTATGCATCAGCATGGAACTGTGTCATATAGACATAATTATGCACGACATCAAGATCGTGAGAAATACTGTCTCGAAAGGTTTAATAAATTATAGTAACCCAAAACGACCCATTATGAAATTAGCCTGACTCACATTGCCCCTTGAGGTCAAAGCCTGATTAGAGAGATCCTTGTGAGAAAGTAACAACAGGTGATTTAATAAAGTACAGAACTTTATAATGAAAATCAGAATATAAAAAAAAATCTTAACACGTTGTTTTAGATTTTCATCGTACATTACAAATAAAGATAATAAAGCTGCTAATGATGTCTGAAGCGTTATTTAAATGCTAATGATATGCAGCAAATACCCTTCATATATCAAGCAAAATATGACGCTTCTTTACAGGAGGGTGAACAAATTTCCAGCACCAAGCAAGTATTTAGATATGCGGGTGTATGTTTTATTAAAATTAACAAATTTAAGCACTTCCAGTGTGAGCCAGGAGACGGACCATATACGAAAAATTGATTTTGGTCAAAGTCAGAAAAACAATAGTGGAGAGTGTTCTTCGATTTAAGAGTTTTATCGTAGCATATTTTTCCCAAATGAGCCTCTTGAGATAAGGCACGACTCATCAGTTGATGTTAAATTCACTCAAGGCAAAAAATTTTCAAAAGCATTCTTATATCCTTGAGTACCCATAGACATCATATGATGCAAGCACCCACCAGAGGTATCTGAATTCCCAGTTCGCTGTTATGTTTACTTTTTGTTACCTTCCTAAAAATTCTGAGAAAGAAGTTTACAACTGTTTTGTACAAGATATTTCCTAGTCTCTGATAACTTCTGATACTATAGGTGTTACCAGTTAGGTAGCAGTTTATTAGTTTTTTTTTTTGTATGGTATAAGGTACGGTTTTTAAATGCTTTTATTTAACTTGACTTCTGAGTCTGGCTGTCTGTCTGTCTATCCTCAAATCTTGTAACTCAATTTTCTACCTGTTCCCTTCGCCCGATGGACTTGAAATTTTGCGTGGTTACTTAATCCCGGTGACAATACAATCTTACATGATCAGTAGTGACCTCTAGTGACCCTACAGTGACCTCTCCCAGTATCTCAGGATTTGTATGAAACTCTTCGGATTTTATATACCTTCTTTGACTCAGTAGAATCTAATTTCTATATAACCCTTTCCCTCTTCCATACCCTTTCCCCTTCCCTTTTCCTTCCCCCTCCCCTTCCCCTCCCCAAGCACACAATCAAGTGTTAATTTAGCTGTGCCCTCCCCCTACTCTTCCCTCTTCCCTTCCCTCCCTTCCCACTTCCCCCACTCCCCCTTTCCTCTTCCATCCCCTTCCCCACCCATCCCCCCCCTTCCAAAGCACACGATTAAGTGTTAATTTTGCTGTGTCCTCCTCTCCCCTTCCCTCTTCCATTCCCCTTCCCTTCCCTTCCCTTTCCAAAGCACACAATCAAGTGTTAATATTGTTGTGTCTTTCCCTCCCCTTCCCTCTTCCCTCCCCATCCCCCTTCCCTCTTCCAATCCCTCCCGCTTCCCCCTCCCCCTTCCGGAGCACACGATCAAGTGTTAATTTAGCTGTGTCCTCCCCTCTCCTTCCTTCTTCCCTCCCCCTCCCCTTCCCTCTTCCGTTTCCCTCCTTCCCTCTTCCATCCCCCTTCCCTCTTCCATCCCCTCCACTTCCACCCTCGCTCCCCCTACCCCTCCCTCACCCTTCTCCCTACCCTCCCCTGTCTTCCCCTCTCCTACCCCCTTCCATCCTCAAACTCCCCATCCCCCTCCCCCTTCCGGAGCACACGATCAAGTGTTAATTTAGCTGTGTCCTCCCCTCCCCTTCCCTCTTCCATGCCCCTCCACTTCCCCTCCCCCTTCCGGAGCACACGATCAAGTGTTAATTTAGCTGTATCCTCCCCTCCCCTTCCCTCTTCCATTCCCCTCCACTTCCCCTCCCCTTCCCAAACCCCTCCAAATTCCCCCTCCCCTCCCCTCCCCTACCCTCTCTTCCTTCCTCTTCCCCCCCTACCCCTTCCTCCTCCACCCCTCCTTTCCTCTTTCCCCTCCATCCCTTGTCATTTTCCTCCGCTCCCCTACCCCCCCCTCCCTTTCTCCTCCCTACCCCTTCCCTCACCTTCCATCTTCCCCTCCTCTCCCCTCTCCTCCCCGTCCCCCTCCCATTTCCCATTCCCCATCACCTTCCTATTCCCCTCCCCTTCCCTCTTATCTCCTTCCCCTTGCCCCTCCTCCCCTCCCCCTCCCCTCCCCGTAAACGGTTATCAGATTTGTTAAATACAACCATAAATCGGTTACAATTTCTGTCAAAACTAAGAAGTATAAAATAAAAAAGCAAAAAAAAAATGTTGTTAACATGCTTTATTAAAATGCACTAAAAAGTAAAAAATAATATTTTGAGACACACTAGGATTTTCTTTCAATTAATCATGTCTACAAAAATAAAAACGAGGGCCCAAAACATGGAAGCAAATGCTACAAGAAATAAAAAAATCTTTCTTTTCTTGTAGCATTTCCTTCCAAGTTTGGGGCCCACGCTATTATTTTTATAGGTATGATACATTTTAAGAAAATCCTGGTGTGTCCCAAAATATTATTTTTATTTTTAGTGCATTTTAATACAAGCATGTTGAAAAACATTTTTTTAAACTTTTTTGCTTAAAGGAAACATTGGTAAACTTGGTACAAAGAGTTCCCTTGTTACAGGAAGTCAGAGGTATTTAGGAGTAGCATAGAAGGAAAGCAAACAGTATGAGGATAGTGTTAAAACATTGCTCTTTGTTAAATCATTGCTCTTTTTCGTGTAGAAGAGAGATGACATCTACAGGAGCAAAAAAAAAAAAAAAAGTCCAAGCAGTAGCAGAGTAGTTGTCATAAGAGAAATTGAATTTTAAGCTTGGGTTAAAACTCAAAGACTGCCTAGACTGAGGAATAGTACAGACTTCGTTCTAATGATAATCATACTTCGACTGACAGTCCATAGGAGGAACAGATATTTAGGTTAGGAGAGGATATGGATCAAATTACTAGTTTACTGAAAATGTGGGTGTTATATTAACCCGAATACTCGGCTGAGATCATCCATATTTTAAGGATTACTGTAACAATCACTGCGTTAAGAGGCGTGATTGTCGAAAATATAATTTCTCCCAAATTAGCTTTGTTTGAGGAGGTGATAAGAAAAGATTACGTATTTATTTTTCTTAACAGTTCACAGTTTAGGTGATTCACCAGTCAGGGCTGTTACAACTTTGGGGTGTAACATAATGAAAGATGTGATATATGAACGGTAGGGCAAGTAAATGTTGGTAGTGCAAACAACCTTTCCTATGGTCCTTTGCTTGTGATTGTAGGCAGGTGTACTTGAAATAAAGTGGTATATTTAGGGCATTTACTATTTACTTCTCTATCTTCTATATATATATATATATATATATATATATATATATATATATATATATATATATATATATATATATATACATATATATATATATATACATATATATATACACACACACACACATATATTCATATATATATATATATATATATATATATATATATATATATATATATATATATATGTATGTATATGTATATAAATGGATGTAAGTTATTGTGTGTGTGTGTGTGTGTGTATGTGCCACAATTACTCTGAAGCGCATTGAGCAATTTACTATCTAGAAATCAGCACTGTGGGGGTAAGACATCACTAGTACCAAAGGGACTGTGGAGAAGGGCTTCCCTGAAGCGGGGTTGGTTCTTCCCGTGCAACGGGGCTGCTTATGCCCATAGACTTAGTAACTTTACGAATTTCTCATACCAAATTTCGGTATACATATGACTTACTATCTGGAAAAAAATACTGTGGGGTAAGACATCAATGGCACCAAAGGGGGTGGGGGTTGGAAAGGAGGTAACAGAGAGAGAGCGAGAGGGAGAGGAAGTGAGAGAGAGTGAGAGTAGAGGGGGTGTTAGGGGAGAAGAAAAAGAGACAGAGAGAGAGAGAGAGAGAGAGAGAAAGAGAGAGACAGGAAGGGAAAGCGTGAGAGAGAGAGTGGGAGGAAGAGGAAGTGAGAGAGTAGAGGGGGTGTTTGGGAGAAGAAAGAGGGAAAGAGACAGGTAGGGTCGGAGAGAGAGAGAGAGAGAGAGAGAGAGACAGGGTGTTAGGGAGAGAGAAGAAGGGTGGGAGAAAAAGGGAAAGAAACAGGAGGGTTGGAGAGAGAAAGAGAGGGAGGGAGAGAGAGAGTGAGAGAGTGAGAGAAAGAGAGAGTGAGAGGGAGAGGAAGTGAGAGAGTGAGAGAGAGAGTGGGAGGGAGAGGAGTGAGAGAGAGAGAGAGTAGAAGAGGTTTTAGGGAGGAGAGAGAGGGAAAGAGAGAAAGAGTAGAGGAGGTTTTAGGGAGGGGAGAGAGAGAGAGAGAGAGAGAGAGAGAGAGAGAGAGAGAGAGAGAGAGAGAGTAAGAGTGGGTGTTAGGGAGGAGAACGAGGGAAAAAGAGAGAGAGAGAGAGAGAGAGAGAGAGAGAGAGAGAGAGTTTATCGGCTGCCATTTAAAGTTATCCCGGGCACGGCTTGGTCAGCTAGTATAAGAATAAAGTTAGAGTTATTTTAAGCAGCCCTTGCAATCAAAAGTTTAAATCTTACTTGGACTTCTTTTCTGTTGAGCAGAATGGGTACATTTCAGCACTGTCTAATTCATAGCAAATCCCCTCAAAAATATTTGACTTTTTCAGCAATAACCTAAACTAATAACATGTTTTCGTCATATCATCCCTAATCAAGAAAAATCATTCTGATACAAGATCTTATAAACCAAACATTAGGCAGACCATATTTATTTTGGTGCAACTCGAGAGGGGTTCTTGAAGACTAGACAGAAACAATTGTGGAAATGTATATAAAGCCCTCTTAGGGAATATTTTCTGAAATATACTTTTTTCTTTTTTTAGAAGGGTTCGAGTAGAGAAGTATAGGTAAATACCATCTCCTATGGCAGGCTATTGACTGCCATAAGCCCAGGAAAGTGAGCCCCTTCACAGATGGAGAATTTGTTACGATTGCTTGGCAATATTCTCAGCAGCTATGGACAAGATGCTGCAAACAAGTTACCTTTCATTCTGAAGATAGCTATTGAAGGGCTAGACTCAGAAATACAAATTACAAGGAATGCATGTCGCAAATTTAAGTATTCTAATAAAAACAGAATGTTACTATATCAAATAGGGACCTAACAAACTGACGTACAAGGAAAGTTGAGTTTACTATTAGATTGGTTTTCTTGGGGTTGCCTATGAAGCAAGCCAAACGAAAAGTATGACTGTGATAATGGTGGTATCCTGCTCAAGGTCTCAGCAGCATTCTCCTTTATATTCATTTCAGATTCTGACTAACCTGAAACCTTATCAGGGTATCTATGTGAAAATACCTGAGAACACAAGCATGTAATGGATGCCAAGGACAATCAAATAATATCAAAGTACCTATTATTTACTTAAGTATACTAAGTCCCCATTTGTGATTGAAAAATTTAATTTGAATAGTCTTAGGATCTGTTTCCACGTTTATTAAAACTACAAAGAAAAGTATGATGCTTAAACTTGAAGATCTGGACAATCCTAGCTTGCTCATTACAGTATGTGTCACGTAAGATGTGGCATTAACAATCAATGACTCAGCCAAATGAGGAGTCTCTTAATCTTATATTTATTTTCATCTTGTTTCTTTCGATTTTGATGAGCTCTCTGAGCAAATAGGAGGTGGATCCAACCATCTATTATAAGGCTCCACCATTCCCACTTCACGTGCTTTCTGTCATCTATGGAAAACCAGTTATCTGAAGATTAACATGTTTACCATCACTGTAGTTTCTGTTTGTTTTTCTTACAAAATTGTTTGGTCTTTTTATTATTCTGTTACTTTCTACTGACCATTAAAATAGTTTTTCATCTGCTATGGAAAAATGTATATCTAATCCGTAGCTGTTCGTTGCGTGAAAGGAATGGAGTCATCAATTCGCAAAGAAGAATTACACAATATTAATTTTATTGCATAAACAGTTCGGATAACTTTTTCAAGCCAGTGCACGACAAAATGTTATTTAGTGAGGTCATCATAAGTTTCGGGAAAAAAGTTTGTCTCGAGAAACACCACTTTTGAAAGAACTTTTTTGAAGAGCAGCGAGTGCAGGAGGCTTTAGATTCGTAATATTTTTTGCCCGAATGCATAGTTTTTATTTCCTGCTGTAGTTTCTACGTTCCATTTAAATAGTTTACCCCTTTCCTGCTTGTAAAAATGATTTTCCTAGAAGCGAAATTAAGACAATAGTCTTATAATATCACTCCTAATACATGTTCCAACATTTTACCTACCATTTAGCAGGGTTTGTCGTAAATTGCTGATGCTTCAGTGTATATTTTTGAAAAGAAAAATAAAATCTCACAAACCTATTAAGAAAAATGTAGATTTTATGGTATGCAACTAGTAAAAGAGAACATATTTTGGAGTGTTCAATAGAATCAGCTTTCGCTACCTTTTAGTTTTCTGTAAAAGAAAACTATTGAGATGGCTATTTCTCTGTTCGTTCGCACTGTTTCTGTCCGCCCTCAGATCTTAAAAACTCCTGAGGCTAGAGGGTGCAAATTGGTATGTTGATCATCCGCTCTCCAATCATCAAACATATCAAATTGCAGCCCTCTAGCCTCAGTAGTTTTTATTTTATTTAAGGTTAAAGTTAGTAATGATCGTGCGTCTGCCACCACTATAGGTGCCAACAACACATGCCACCACCGAGCCGTGGCTGAAAGTTTTATGGGCCACGGCTGAGAGTTTCATGGGCGGTAATTGAGAGTTTCATGTAACATTATACGCTGTGCAGAAAACTCGATTGCGCCGAAGAAATTTCGGCGTATTTTTTACTTGTTTTTTCATCGTTTTGAATGCCACTTCAAAAATACATTAGTTCTTATGTCTGCAAATTAATTTCTGTAACGCTTCTATTAGTTTTATCCTCTACAATTCACGCCCATTCATTTATTCTCTGCTAATAGCATCGGAATGAAAAATAAGCATAACAGAAAAATTTATAAATCAACTGGGAGAGATAAGCACATTTCCCAGTGACAGGTACTTAGGGTTTTCGAGGGGATACCATGCAAGGAAATGTGTACAAATTATTTGTAACAGCAAAATGTAAGGCTTTGTAGTACCAGATGTGCTTTATCCAGGGTCTACAAAGTTATTTTTAACATTGTGAAGGAGTTTATAACAATGAATAAAAGGGTGAGGTCTAACGGTACATAAAAAGGTTCGATAAAGTCCACATTAAAAACAAATTTCGGAATACTCCAGAGCAAACTCCTATTGTTTAAAAAAGAAAAAAATATCAAGAAAAGATTTTCGATAATTCTCGTTGACGATGAGAATACACACAGCAAGTACGTATATGTGATTCTTAGATACACCGGAAACTACCAGAAAAATGAAGTGGCAAAATTATCTACAAAGAAGTGACTCGGAGTGTTGTAAAAACCGAAAGAACCCCATCCCTGAGAGAAAGGAATTCTTCAGCAGAAATAAAGATGATAGCAAAACGGGAATTGTGGTACTGGAAATTTCCCAATAAATGTTGCGTGAGGGTGAATTTAGAGTAACTTTGAAGGAGGGACCTCAATCAATGAAAATGCAGCTGGAGTCACGAAATGACTTGAGCTCATGAAGACAGACAATAAGAGCTATAAAGTCACAGTGATGCTGAACCAACACAAATAGTAATCCCACTACATGAAACAAGATCAGTAAAGCTACCCATGATTCGAGAATCACAAAAAATCCTTGATAATCAACCTCATAATTATGATACCCTTAAGAAGTGAAAAATCCTCAAGAGCCTTATTTTCGAATGCTGTTCATCAAGTAATTAGTTGCTCAAAGCATCATCTCATTCTAGAAATTGATATGGTCTAAAATGCGAGATTATTCGAAGAAAATATGATTGCCATTTACATAACAATAAACAAGGATATTATAGAGCACAGCTAGTCTTATGAAAAGTCCATCTCTCTCTCTCTCTCTCTCTCTCTCTCTCTCTCTCTCTCTCGTTTTTACATTCTCACAAACCTTTAGTTGCATCAGGTTAACAACTGTCTACTCGTAACTCTGAAAACAAAGCAAAAAAGTATCAGAAACTATTGCAGACTGACAGACTTGATACTGAATTGACTCTTCTTGCCCCTGAAAGGAGGGTAGTATCACTTACGGTGCACTTGCTGTGTAAACTGTAGATGTTATTAAAGGTTCTTTGCTGTCTTCCTTCTTTTCTTAGCTGCATCACTTTCTGTTCCTTTTAGTCTCTCCTCACCTGGCTGTTCAATTTCTTCTGTTTTAGTTTGCTCCAATTTACAGTTCTCATTTTAAGAATGAACCCAAAATTTGTCCTTTGAGATTTTTTAGATGTGTTTCAATGGCGTCGTCAAAACTTTACAACAAATATGGTTGTAATATTATAAATGAAGATTTATACACAAATATAAATATATCTTTTATAATTTTGTTACACGATATCTTGCTTTGTACAGTTTATATGCAGCTTACTACAGTGAGCATACAGGACACATGCCTCAGATAAGATAAAAGAAATAAGTAAAAAAAAAATCTGCACTGACTTATCAGTATTTGCAGAATAAATTTTCTTTCTCACAAGAAAAATTTCCTTTCTCCTGCTGATACAAGGCATAAGAAAGTTCAATTATTACCATCAAAGTCATTATTTGCAAAGACAATTAGGTTGTCTTTGCAAATGATGCCAATGATAAAATCTTGCTGAGGGCTTACAGGTTCCACCGTATCTGGTACCGTCTCCTCAAAAAGAAAAAACTGTGAATATATATATATATATATATATATATATATATATATATATATATATATATATATATATATATATATATATGTGTATGTGTGTGTGTGTGTGTGTGTGTGTGTGTGTGTGTGTGCTATTGCACATAATCCCTTTGAACCTCCATGCTGCAGGGCATGAGGTTAGCAATATCTTACCATAATTACCGATAATTACTGAAAAGCGGAAAGGATTCACATTCTTGCGACACCAAATCTAAAGTAAAAAAAGGCGGATGGCGAAAGAAATAACATATTTGTTTTTGCATGTGAGCATATCATAAAAGTAATGGATTACTGATTTGCATTTGCTAATTTGTTAATCCACTTTCTTGCATAAATATTTTACAAATAATTATTTTCCCACAACACTTTTTCACAGGTGTTTTCAAACTTATTAATAAGGTTTTCATTCCAAAAGTCTCCTTACCTACTGTGCCTAAGCTTCCGCTTTAAGAGTATGCAAATGTACCTTTAATTCATTACAAAAATTTCTATGATGTACTAAGAAAACTCATACTGTATTTAATTATATGCCAGCAATTAAATTTAATATCATCCCAACAAATCCACTTACTTTGAGTAGTTTCTTTAGATTCAAGGAAAAACTTGGCCCTTTGATGACTTCATGTGTTGTATAGAAGATCAATTGCCCCAGATGCAATCTAGGAACCTACGTGGGATCCAAGCTGAGGTTACTAAGGGTTAGAATCGATTGCCACGAAGGCGTTAGCTATCGTGCCGGTAGCAAATTTGCTTATCCTGAATTTTCCAGCATCAGACAGCACGTCAATAAATGCAAGCATGATATACAACACAAAGATTTTGAAATATTGGGACGGGCACCGAATGGCAAACTATTGGCAATCTTTGTTTATTAAACAACTTGTTCCTCAACTGAACACGCAGTCTTCCTTGACAGCTCTTTACCTTTTGTCATTTATGGTTTGTTCCTTCTGACTTTTCGTCCTTCCTGTCTCTCTTGATTGTTGGTTCTGCTATAGCTAGTTTTAATTTCGTTATTTAGAATGTATTATGTCTTATATTTGTATTTTAGTGCCTTTAATTTTAATTTTATTGTTTTTATTTTGTCTTTATAGTTTGCAAACGAAACCTTTGTGTTTTGAAACGTCGCCAGTAAATGTATTTTAAGGACCACCTGATATGTACTTCCTCCTTCAGCTGTCTTCTATATATATATATATATATATATATATATATATATATATATATATATATATATATATATATATATATATATATATATATATATATATATATATATATATATATATATATATATATATATATATATATATATATATATATGTATATATATACTTACTAGATGACCAACCCAGCACTGCCCGGAAAACTCTGAATGAAAACCAATAAACTCTCTCTCTCTCTCTCTCTCTCTCTCTCTCTCTCTCTCTCTCTCCCTTTCCTGTTAAGATAGTTGCTCCAATTACATTGCCCAGCACTTTTGACATTTTAAAGGAATGGGGGGTGAGAAGGGGTGAAACCCCCTTCTCACCCCCCCTTCCTATCGGGACTGAACTTGGAGTTAAAGGGCATCATGACTGTCACTATTCATCTTGGTGCCTCAAAAACTATGGATCAGACACTATTATCTGTCATTTTTGACATTTTATTTTTCACCCCTTCTCACCCCCTTTCTTATCGGGGCTGAACTTGGACTTAAAGGGTATCAGGAGTGTCACTTTTCATCTCAATGACCTCGAAAACTTTGGATTAAACACTAATTTATGTCGTTTTCAGTTATTTGTACATGTCACCCCTTCCCACCCCCACCCACTATGGTGCCAGTGATGTCTTATCCCCACAGTATTTTTTTCCGGATAGTAAGTCATATGTATACCGAAATGAGGTATGATAAACTCATAGAGTTTATTTTGTTACTAAGTCTACGGGCAGAATCAGCCCTGTTTCAGAGAAGCCCTTCCCACCCTCACCCCCTTTGGTGCCTTTTGGTGCTAGATAGTAAGTAATATGTATACCAAGTTTGGTTGAAATTGCTCAATGCATTTCAGAGTTATCCTGGAACATACACACTCACACGCACACACACATACATAATCCATATATATATATATATATATATATATATATATATATATATATATATATATATATATATATATATATATATGTGTGTATATATATACATATACACATATATGTGTGTATATATATATATATATATATATATGTATATATACATATATATATATTCATATACATATACATATATATATGTGTATATATACAGTATATATATATATATATATATATATATATATATATATATATATATATATATATATATATATATATATATATATATATATATATATATATATATATATATATTTATACTTTATAAACTTAATATTCTCTATTGACCATGTTCATCAGAATGTTAAAAACTTCATTTTTTGCTCCTCAACAATATTACCTGGAAAAAGCCACGAGGTTTCGGACCTTTTGTTATGGCCCCAGCAAAGAACAACGAAGCAAATAGTGGCAATTTTGCAAGCGTGCGTGATTGGGCAAAGCATGAAAGCACCGGCTGCCTAGCAATACACTTCAAAAGTGTTCGGGAGCCGGTGTCACATCAAAGCAACAGATTACGTAACAAAGCAAGTATGAGCAGATGGCATATCAAAGCAATTATTACCATTTTTGTTATGCATCACGACAAAGGAGCTGACGCTGCAGTTTGCATCTACTCATTTATCATACGGAGAATGCGGAATCCAGACAACTTTTTTTTAGACGGTTAATTGCGGCGTGAGCTTCACTTCATTGAGTTTTAGAACACGACGGGAGATGTTTCATAAACATTTCCATGTAAATGTTTTTCTCTTACGATCAATTATGCTATATTCGTACGAACAAAATATAAAACTTAAACATAAAACTAGAGTTAGTTTATTATTCATTCATTGGTGCGTTATGCACTCACAGTCATATATATGTATATGTATATATATATATATATATATATATATATATATATATATATATATATATATATATATATATATATATATATATATATATATACTCTTTCTCACACATGGAAGTAACGTATACTCACACACACATATACATACACACACACACACACACACACACACATATATATATATATATATATATATATATATATATATATATATATATATATATATGTGTGTGTGTGTGTGTGTGTGTGTGTGTGTGTGTGTGTGAGTATACGTTACTTCCATGTGTGAGAAAGAGTAGGCAGGCCTCTTTGCATTACTCGAATGAATAAAAGATCTCGACATATTTTTCGAAAACAAAGGTAAAAGAACTGAAATATACGAAGAAAGCGCTGTTCAGATGACAGATAACCTACAAATGTCAAGGCATACAAAAATGATTTCGAAAGTAAATATGAAGGAAAACTGGAATGTTTCCTTACATGTCACGGCTGTGCTTAAAAATATTGAATATTAGTTCCCATTAGCTTGTTAGTCCGATGTATTTAGAGATTTTGTTTTTCTTTTTTTTTCTTATTCATTGCTGGACAGAAGAAAAAGAAAATGAAAAATATGTATACACTTCAAGTTTGGGTATGTGCTTTTCTTAGTGATACTTATCTTTTTACTATTTTAAACAGCATTGATTGTCCCTTTCTCTGTTGATTTTCAGCTTTATGACTGTTGCACTTTTCTGACAAGTCGTTTGCTTCATATAAAAACGATATAAATCATTAACTCACTTTAAGTAATAGCGCATGCATACCATTTAACTCCTGTGCGTAAGCTTTCATTCCAAATTCCCTTTATCTAATTAATGTCCCTTACACATGCACTTAATATAAACATAATTAATGCTCCTCCATTCGTACGTACATATAACAACACTAATAAGTAACATTTGAACTGTTTATTTGTTACATATTATACATACTTAATGAAGAAGCTTCAAACATCTTGTGAGTAAATTTTAGTTAGCGTAGAATTTTCTATGCACTTTCACAATTAATTATGATTATTTCAGTAGATGAAACCTATTCACATGGAACAAGCACACAGGGGCTATTGACTTGAAATTCAAGCTTAGAAAGAATGTTGGTTTCAACCTCCCATCGCAGACTCCACACTGTAGCAGTAACTGATCATGATACAGAGCCAGGGATTTTTCGTCGCCCTTGGGGAGACGAGAACTCGCGACTTCTGAGTGGCATGCCACGACACTAACCACCATACCAGCGGACCAGAAAAACCTAAAGAAGAGCTAATCAAAAAGCTTTCGACTTTTGTTTTCCGCAGAATAACAATACACACCTAAGTTCGAAAATCCAAATAAATTCATGAAATGAAGACGACACAACTTATCGCAAGATAGAAAGCTAGGATTCCTATAAGTCACTAATAAGATTCCTGGTTTTCGTAGCGAGAAATAACCTTCCTAGTTATAAGTCAACCTCATGGAGCGTGTGTTGGGGTACATACTCTCGTAACATCAGAATTATTCAATGTCCCTTTGAAGTGGAGCTATAAAGTAATGTATGTTTTGAAGGGCTGGAAACCATTCACTTTATGATATTGACATCAAAATAATGATGTGTGCTTGCCTGTGCTAATGCGTGCATATATTTATTTGTGCAAGGGTGTGAGTGTGTGTTTGTCTGTGAGTGAGAGTAATCAGTTCTTTATTTCGCTAACCAAAGCAGTTGCATAATCACCAAAAATGTCAAATACCAAGCTCACTAACTCTGAGCCTTAAAGCTTATGCGAGATCATCAATGCTTCGGCAACAGTGGCTAAAGTTTGTCTGAAAATTGCTGAAGAACATGAAGTGTTCTGGTTTTGGTTATACAGCAATACCAAAGCTCCGTTTGTTATTTACAAATTCTATTAAAACATGATAAAAAGCTATACTTTTCTCATAAAATTAAATACAAATATCTAAATGAATCCAAAATATTTTTCTACAACCTCGCCCTCCCCCCGAAAAAAAATTATTAATTAACTGTAAGGTGAATGATTCTTAAATGCGGTGAAGCATCTCTACAGTACACCGGGTAAGTAACCACACCTCACTGCTTCTGTACCGAACCGTTCTGTGCGGCATGAGTCGATGAACCGGAAACATGGAGCCATTAAATACATAGATGTAGAAAAAAAGTCTTCCACCTTAGATTTTTGAATGTATGTATATAAGTGGATAAGGTAGGGAAAAGTAATTTATGTTCGTGGATTTCTTTGAAGATACAAAGCAGCAAGGTGTACTTAGACCTACGAAAAAAGGGTTGGGTATCTGAAACTTAGACCAACATAGAAATACAACACCCAAAGTAAAAGGTATAAGACAATGGCAATAGTAAATAAGACGACTGTTTGAAACATAAAGGTTGGTATTTTTCCTCATATACCGTAATTTGAGTTATTGCTAGGACATAATATTGATCTGGATTTGCCAGTACAACAGGGATTGCGATTTATCAGAGATGAAAACCTTATAAGCTTTAAGAATTTTGATTAAACTTTATAGAGTTGAAATCTGTAATTACATGTCAGATAGTTGTAGCAGAGATAACAATTTACGGGAAACGTACAGGCATTAGACTCTTGTAAAAGTAAGTTTGCCTGATCAAACATGCAGTCCTTGTGCCCTAGTGCTCTTATAATGTCCAAATTAAAAAAGATCGAATGTGATTGAAATAAGCCAGAATGGTACATCACCATAAATTTCGAAGCTCTCTGACATAATGCCCTCAATTTTTGTCGTGTGATATGCCAAGAACTGAGTTTACTAAAAGTACCCGATGAAATTTGAAAAGAATAAGAGACGCCAGAGTTCATGGGCCTTCACTGGCTAAGTGAAAGGAATGTAAGTACTCGTACATTCTCCTTGAATGCAGCTTGCAAGAGCGCTGGTGTGCTTGTGCTAATGTGCCAAGAAATCTCAGGGAAAACAAGGATGTTTTGTTTTTAATGATAAGTTATTCAAATATTAATGGAAAGAGGCAATGTACTATTCCACAGTAATCTCCAGATTCTGCAGGGGAGCAGTGAAAACGATTAACCTTCAGCAGCATAGTGCCTCAGGTAGTTTACAGTAGTTTCTGAACTCTTCAGATCTTCAGTAATCATCCAGTTGCTTGTCATA
The DNA here is from genome assembly GCF_040412425.1 of Macrobrachium rosenbergii. NCBI lineage: Eukaryota > Metazoa > Arthropoda > Malacostraca > Decapoda > Palaemonidae > Macrobrachium > Macrobrachium rosenbergii. Next base: position 35,148,339 of record NC_089781.1, read on the forward strand.
CTGTACTTGATTTATTTTCTCCGACTCAAAATTGTTGGTCTTGCTCATCTGCTTTGAAGATTACGGTATTTTTTTCATTCAGCCTTCAGCCACTCATCTCAACTCGTCGTTCTGGTTCATTTGCCCTCAAGACTTTTTTTTTTGAGTTCTGCCAACGATCTGATTGTTTTCGACTTTATCTATTTGGAATAAGATTGGAGCTCTGTTACATAACCTTTTTTTTTATCTTGTTTTTGTATTTTTTTACGATCTTTTCAGTTGTCCGTTAATGTCATCCTATAAAATTTACAGAAAGAATACACTCTTAGTCGGCAATTAGACTATAAATAGTTTTAGATGTTTCTTGTGTTTGTTGTCTTAGGTCTTTAAATTATTTGCTCGCAACAGTTTGAACCAAATAAGGATATAATTTTCATACAGTCACTCGCATAACCTCACAACACACATACCACACTGTAATAAGTTACGATTATACATAATAAGCATTCACAGAGCACTGCAGTATTCATTACAGAATCATTTTTATATATGTATTGTATTTGTTCACCTGTCGTTATAGTAGTAAGTATTCTCTTACATACAAATCAGCTTGAGCAAAAATCTCCTAAGTTTTCATTTTATTGGATGTATTACTCTGCCCTAAATCGTACTCCACACGTCAGTAGATTTATATTCTTTGTATAGTTTGCAATGCTATAAGTACAGTTTGTTTGGCAAGCAACGCCATCTGAAACTATTTCGCTCTTAATTAGACATGCAATTTGTTCTTTGAAACAGTGAATGAAATATCCAAATCTTCCGTATTTAACAAGCTTTTATATCGTGTGAGTCTGTGACGTCAAACGGGGATGCATATGAAGATCAAATTCGTCCAATATCATTACTTCCATTTCTGATTAAAGGCGCCTTCCTCCGTTTAACAATGAAAAGTTAATGACTTGCACTCGTTTATACTCAGTAATGGACTAACTGGCAATACTGGAGAAGTCTAGAAGTTATGCTGGTCAGGTGCACCAATTTGAAGTTTTACAAAGGTCAACATTAGCCGTCGTCTTTGAACAGTGTGGTAACAAAACTTCAAATTAATATGCGTTCGAAGTTCATGTCCTTGACCTTCAGTATCAAAATCGCTGGTCAAATCAAGTTACGTGACAATGCAAGATATAAAGGACAGAACAATCTTCAGTGATTAGGAAATTTTAAATGCACTCCATCTTCCGTCAGTAATTATCTTCACTTGAATAATTAAATATGATCTTCTCAGGTTTAATAATTACCTTTGAGATGATAACTGTAATCAATAAAATATTCTGGTATGAAAATTTCCAACTGGTAAAATACTTTGAATGAGTATATTTAGATATTTGGGGGTTTCCAGTCATCTTCAGATTACTTTTTAAAAATCTGTCATCTGGCCACAACTAGGTTATGGTAGTGATTATGTTCTAACTAAGGAGTTCAGTACTAGTATAAAAAGAGATGGCAGCTATCAGTTTTCCTTATGAGATTTGGTATCTCATAAACTGTAAGCAAACATCGCTCCTCTCTCTCTCTCTCTCTCTCTCTCTCTCTCTCTCTCTCTCTCTCTCTCTCTCTCTCTCTCTCTCTCTCTCTCTTTTCCATATGAACATCTTCATAAGAAATCACGAAAAAATTATGTAGGTCCAGTCAACAGAATATTGTTCTATACAGTCAAATTAAAGTTCTTCGTTGGACGGGCCGGCCAATGAAGAATTAAGAGGAATTTATTTCTGGTGATAGAAATTCATTTCTCGCTATAATGTGGTTCGGATTCCATAATGAGCGCCCAGCCCTAGGAGAGCTGTTAATCAGCTCAGTGGTCTGGTTAAACTAAGGTATAATTTATTCGGTGCTACTTGTTATCTACGCGTCACCTGCTCCGAGGTGCTAGAACTAAGCATGGCTGAAGCTCCTTGGGACGCCGTGTTTAGTATTAGCACCTCGGGATCAAATTATTATATATACCTATTTTCTACAGTGTGTAGTCGACAAGTTATTATATCATTAAACGATATCTTCGTGCGGCCGTCTACTTTACATTTACCATACGATGTTTAGTACTAGCACCTCGGAGTAGGTGACGACTAGATAACAAACCAAAGTAGCACCAATTATTCTTTATTATGGTTAAATGAGGCGGCAAAGTATCTCGACCATTTTCAAAGTACTAGTTCTAAAGCATTTCAGGGCCCAACAAATTGTCTTTTTTTCTTTTTACTTTCGTCTCAGTTGAAGAAGAGATAAACAAATTCCCCCTGACACGTCAAAATACTTTGCTTAGAGAAAACACGACATAGTAAAAGACTCGTAGACTGTATTTTGAACAGTAGTAAGTCTCGAGCCAAAGGAAGGTAACGTAGAACAGCCGAAAGCCCCGCTTGTATCACAGACATGGCGTCAGCAGCTCGGTTTCGATGATCAATAGAAAGCACGGATAACATGAGCTGCGACATCGGTATTACACAGTATTATGAGGCTGGGCATCGGCCGATATGTTTAAAAACTTTCAAATCATATGTTAAGCAATTATTGTAGAAACTGTGATATAAGAAAATATATTCTCAGGGCCAAAGGGAAAAGCACATCTTGTATATGTAATATATTCACACATACACTCGCATATATATAGAAATATTATACTGATATCTATTCTCCCATCCTATTCAGATGTAAAACACGTTCCCATGTGTTCATTTCCACACACGCAGACACACACATACACACACACACACACACACACACACACACACACACACACATATATATATATATATATATATATATATATATATATATATATATACAGTATATAGTATATATATATATATATATATATATATATATATATATATATATATATACAGTATATATGTATGTATGTATATGTATACAAGCATATCCCGATGTAGGACCTCTTCAAGGACTCCTTATCTGTTCGTGGATGTTGCCTTATCTCATGGTTAAGACAGTAAGGCATTTCATGAGATGGTGCAAAAACTCATATTGGAGATAAAGTTAATACTGACTAAAAATGAAATGACTTACGTTTACAGATAATATTCTGTTACGGGTAATAATGAGACGGTAAAAGAAAGAAACGAGTAGATGAACTTTGTTGTTTTTGGTAGAAGGTATAACTATTAGTTATGGCAGTATCTGTATAACAACAAAAACAATACCAACATAATGACTGTGTTGAGGTAACACCTGAGGGATTTTGTCTGCAAGAGGAAACAAGTAAAAAATGCGCCGAAGTTTCTTCGGCGCAACGAAGTTTTCTGCACAGCGTATAATGCTGGAAGAAGCTCTAGCTACGGACCATGCAACTCTCAGCCGCGGCCATGAAACTTTCAGCCACGGCCCGATGGTGACCTGTGTTGTTGGCACCTATAGTGGTGCCAGGCGCACGATCATGGAGAACTTTAACCTTAAGTAAAATAAAAACTACTGAGGCGGCCCTCTAGCCTCAGTAGTTTTTAAGATCTGAGGGCGGACGGGTAGACAAAAAGTCATCTCAATAGCCTTCTTTTACAGAAAACTAAAAGTAATAAACCAGAAAGCTGTCCTTAGTGGATGATAACAATACAAAGGCTGACAATTTTTGCTGCAGATTCACCATAGAAAATATGACCGGTAATAGAAGAGGACAGGAAAAGGTATCCGCAGATCCACGTCCTTATCTTTAGAACAAGATAAAATAAAGGTAATTAAATGGAAGAATACTGAAGGATCCGGTGACCAAAGCCATAAGTACTGCGGAATGAAGTGTACGTCTGCAAGAAGTTTAACCTCTTAATTTAAAACTGTAGAATGAAGAGTGGAACTGATGAATAGTTGGAAGATAAAGTGGACCTTTCCTAGATAGTGAACCGCAGCAAAGTTCGGGGGTCGTTATCTAGGACTAGTATATTTTTGGGGTCATTATCTTTATGATATTTACAGTCTTTTGTTTATGTTTTTACGGTCATCCCAACGGTCTTGCACTAAACACGCAGCAAAGGTGGATACATACGGGTTTAAAACTCTTGGAGGGTCACTATTTAGGAAAGATCCGATAAATTAAGAAATCCAAGCGAATATGTTTATGAAAATTAGGTTTTAGCTAGAATGATGCACTTGCACACCTCGAAAATATACTGAAAACAGATAAAGACAACGGAACATTTAGTTTTATGGATTCGAGTGCTGAAAAAACAAAAAAACTGAAGGCTCAGAATATTCGCTATGAATGAAACAGCGCCCGTGTTCACAGAACCTTGACATGGCCAAAACAAGAGTGAGGTGATTCCCGAATGGCACACCTGGCTATATTGACTATCCGGCTCATGCCAACGAAGTACCCAGAGCAAGCAGAGAAATGTTTTGTCATTTTTTGCTGGAACAACCATCAGTCTGACCATAAATGACAAATGATTGATACGTAGAACACTGTAGAACATAATTTCCATTTTAGGCAGGGTAACCAACCAATTCCCTCTCAAAAACAGGTAACTAGCAAATTCCCCCCTCTAGACACGTAACTAAAAAATTACCCCCTCTAAACACATAACTAACATATTCCCCCTCAAAAACAAATAACTAACAAATTCCCCTATAAACTTGCATTGTGTTCATCATATCTGGAGCAAGTGCTTTGACAAAGACGGTAACCTTTGACAATTCTTTATTGGCACATTTCTTGGATAAAATTATTGCCAGATGCTAATGCTGGTCGTTAGGTAAATCTTTTCTGTCTTTCTGTTTCAGCTACTTAGGGCTTTGTTAGTGGGAATAATAGAATGATTTAATTGAAACTGGGTTTTTGCAACACAGGAATGATAATCTAGTGCAGCGCTAGTCGGTGAATTTGTATTAGCGAAAAGAAAGGGTTGATAATCCCTTTAATCAAGTAGGTAACAGATGATCTCTTCACAGCGTTGTTGCTATGATTCTGGAATTAAAACTTGAGAAAGATTTTCCCCTTTTAGTTGTTTACTCATTTTTCCCCCCTTCATCTCCTTTACAGCCACCAAACTATATTACTGCATGTCAGCCTTTATTTTTGCACCTCTCTATCCGCTCGTCCGCCAAGGATAAAGTTTTTTTCTTTCTTCCTTTCTTTGAAGCATCATAATTTTGATATATTTCAAGAAGACATCAGATTCCATGTGAATCATCTTTGGTCAATGAGGAATCAACATTATGGGTGAAGGTCTACGTCATACTTAGAAGTCAAAGGTCAAATAGGAATTTTATTTTCACCTTTGCTTTCGAACTATATGCGAGGGACTTCATATTTTGTAAGCATAATTCAATCATAGGCCGATGTACAGAGTAAAGTCGAGACCATTACTGTAACTGTTGAACTGCAATCCATAAATGAAGTTAATGTTCAGAGTAAAGTCAAGGTTCTACTTAAAGGTCAAGGGTCAAATAGGAATCCTTCGCCCTTAAGGCGTTGTGTTTTACAAATTCATTAAGCTATTCTATTTATAATGTGCTAACCAAGCTATGAATCTTCTTGATCGTTATGGCAAAGAGTAGGCCTTCCATTTAGAGCTTCAACAGGATTACATTATCATTGTTAGCGAAATATTTGAAGGGGAGAAGATATAACAAACTTTTACCGAAATTCTGTTGTCTGAAGTTTTAATTGTTAGATTCCTTGACACGTTTTCAAATGATAACTGAACAGGTATGTTTTCATATCTCTTAAGTAATTTCAAAGACTCTTTTCTCTTTAAGTGTAAATGTATCCTTCATGAAGTCATGAAATATATCTACAAGAAATCAAAAGTAAAAAACCATATTTTGTGAAAATTATGATTTCATTATTACATAAATCTTAATGAAATAAATTTGTTTAAACGCTACGAATATGGCTTAATGCGAGTAACTGTTTTCCTGTTTGATTGTAAGTTATGGCTGTTGTACGTCGAGACTACAGATTCAAATTAATCAGTATGTCATTACGGGATAAATCTACGTCCTTATATATCCTTCCTGGGTTCCTTTATCTCTGCATGGGTCTTGCAGATTCTATATATTTCAAAAGCTATACAGGGCTGATAAGTCTATGGATGGTGACATTGCACTTGGCAATGACTTGTCTTTATGTAATATAAGATCATCAGTAAATAATGTCTAAAGAAATGTAAGAAAATTTGTATCCATAAAGATTAACGGGAAGAAGAATAAAGGTCTTTTAGTTTTAAAACTGAAGAAGAATGTGTAAATAACAGAATAGAAATGGCTAAAAGATACTATTTTTCACCAAAACGATGACCGTAGAATCAAACTTCAGAACAGGAAGACCTGTCGCAGACTATTTCTGTAAGCCAAAATAATTAAGCATAGTTAAAGAGAACTAACTCTTTTCCCAATGAATATATGAGAACCAAAATTCTCTATTGTTAACCATGCCATTTTCAAATTTGGTAAAATATACAATAGGAGCCTCCATACGAAACGTGATTGCAGATGTTGGCCTTTCCATTGAAAGCCAACTAACTAATAGAATGCATGTAAGACTGAAAGGTTCGAGGAAAAGTAGAAGTGTAAAGACTTTAGCGAGTAAACAATGAAATGCAACCAACTGGGACGTTTAGGTTTCTATTTATGCTACGGCATGCCTTCCCGTATTCAACGTCTATGGCTAGAATTCTTTCACCAACAATAATACTGCACAAAGAACTAGTACAGGCATGTACTGTATTAGTTAAAGTTGACTTTTCATTCAGAATTCCTAAAACTAATTTTGTTTAGATTTCCCAGCAAATTAGTACTAATCTATCTATTAGTCTAAACTAAATATAATGATTACAACTTCGAAGTACAAAAATCAAAGGCTGTTATTGTTGATATGATAATTGATGATATGACTCATGCAATGACCCACATATACCATAAAAGGTCTTTTGTAAAGTCCTCTCTATCTTGAAATGAAATTTCTTCATTGTATTGGATTTTCTTCCATGAAGCACAATCAATATACGGACACAAAAAATCAGTTTAACATATATGCTTAATCATTATAACTATAAATAAATACGTTTTGTAATGTGACAACAAGTTAGAGGAGAAAAAGACTATAGGCAACTGATGCTTCTCACCACTGCTTCCATAGATGCAAGTAGTGCATCAGGCAGTCTAGGGTTTAATTAAGCTGACACCTCACACGTCTCGAACTGTCGACCTAACCGCGCAACAACTTCTCGCTGCTGGGAGAAAGGGCGCTGGTGACTGGTACAATACATGTACATACGCTACCGGGGTCTAAGCGATGACAGGCAGGGCAGCCGATCGACACTATGGTCTACCCCAAAGCCAAATCAAAAGTCCTTCAAAAGAAGGCATCGTGCTTACCTTATACAAATGGGAAAAAAAGCACGTTAAAAAAGAAGAAGACAGCGTTACTATATTGATTACTGTTTTTGAAACTGCATTACTTTTCGTTTCATTTCTCGTAATAGGCAAGATGTATTGTAACGAAGTCTCTAGGTAACCATTTTTTTTTTTATTTACATCCCAGTTTTATTCTTTCACAAACCTGGTAACTTTCACTCGTCACTGCAGTAGAGTTCTGCTTTAGAATACTGTAAGTGCCGTCTTTTTTCTCAAACAAAAAATTTACCATTGTTCTTGATATTTCTAAGGTATTTGACAAGGATACGCGTACCACCCGCTCCCTAAACTCCTTGCTTAAAGCTTTTCTCCCTTTCTCTGTAAAATAACTTGAAGTGTCTCACCTGACAGGTCCGTTTCTGTTGTAGCTGTTGGTGCCGTATCTGCCCTGCCTATCTCTAGAGTCAATCGTCTGAGTTCTGCACTCTGTTGTAAGCTTTTCTTCTTTTCATAAATTCCTTTTTTAATCTCAGCAGTTATTTAGAAGCTTATTCTCAGCCTCACTTTGGGGAATTTTATAACTCCTAATTTAAAAATGATCTTTGTGCGGCGGAGACGAAATGTATGTCACACAGGTTTCAAGACGAATTTTCTTCTTATCTACTTTCCCTTACGTTGAGTGTCTTGAAATGAAACTCCACTGATTTATTAATAATTTGGATCTAAGAACAAACCAGTGGCATGCCTTGGAAGGACCATAATTATCATATGGGTCTGGTTGTGTTTTCATATATTAACCTAGATGTACTCTTAAGGTGTTGCATGCTCTGCTCTTATTAGCTTCATCAAACTCAGCGGGTACTTATCCATCTTTCTACAAGGTATCGTTCGTTTTCGGATATTACTTTGGGCAGTGCTCTCAGTATTTTGTTGATTGTATGCCTCATCAACTCTCCAATGTAACAAAGTCTTGAACTCAGTGATTAACTTAACTGATCTGCCTTTCATACAGTTCCCTTCCAGAAGAGAGAATTATGCACTTTCTTTGGCATTCAGCAATTCATTCAACCTGCTGCTTTTCTAGAGCCAAGGGCTATCATTACGAAGTCCATTTCATCTAAGCAATTTACTGGTCGACTAAATTCAGTCACTAAAGCTACTGTCGTATGCTTTTGCATGATGCATCACACTTCTACGATCGGCAAGAACTTGAGGCTTTCGACATTTGTCAACAGTCTGGAATGAGCAGTATGATGGATAAAAGGAAGAGGTTATTTTGTCGACTTACCATATTTAAAGAATAAGTAGATAGGAATGTCAAAGTCATCTGGTACTCCAGCTAAATATACAGCAAAACTTATCGGGTAAATTTATCATTGTCTGAGGATTTGAAACTGGATTTTTAGTAAATTTTTCAATAGGTTTTTAATATCTAAAGCATCATTTGAAGGTTGCCATATCTTTTAAATGAAAATATTTGGTAAATGAATGAAAAAGGACTAGCCTTTTAGTCTTAGCACATTGCAAATTTACGTAGGATATACACAACCATCTTGAGAAGCTGAAGTTCATTCAGTAAAAAATATCAAAGCGTAGGAAGAGGCCTTGATATCATTGAACTTTAAACACTCATGGTATAAAAGGAGACTCGTGCTTTGATGATAGAATACTATCTTTTTAGTTTTCTGTAAAAGAAAACTATTGAGATGGCTTTGTCTGTCCGTCCACACTTTTTCTGTCCGCCTTCAGATCTTAAAAACTACTGAAGCTAGAGGGCTGCAAATTGGTATGTTGATCATCCATCCTCCAATCATCAAACGTAACAAATTGCAGCCCTCTAGCCTCAGTAGTTTTTATTTGATTTAAGGTTAAAGTTAGCCATGATCGTGCTTCTGGCAACGCTGAGAGTTTCGTGGGCCACGGCTCATACAGCATTATACCGAGACCACCGAAAGATAGATCTGTTTTCGGTGACCTTGATTATATGCTGTACAGAAAATTTGATTGCGCAGAACAAATTTCGGCGCATTTTTTACTTGTTTAATTTTTGCACGTCTTCATTCCATATTTTTTCAGTATATAGGTTTGCGGGTTTTTAATACTGCATATTTTTCACTATTCCCTGAGTTTTCATTGGTGTCAAATCATAGCAATAATCACCCCGGTAGTTACATTTTTAAGTAAGTAGTTCTTGCTTTGCTAGAGCATGCAACTGGTTTCTTCCTTTAGTTCCTTGGCCTTGCACAAATCTCTTTATCTGGCACAGGTTACGACAAAGAAATAAAAGAAGAGATACTCCTTTGAACTGGTAATATATCAGTAACATAATGAGGAACTCTTTTACGTCTTCACGATAAGCAGCTTTAGGAAAACATTACTTCCAGAGACCCTATTTCACTTGCATAATGACTAGCCGTTACGATCACTAAACCGGACAATTGGCAGTAGGTAATTTAAACATCAATCATTTTCATAGTTTTATATTATTGATCAAAGGTATTATCCTTAAGAATTTGTTTTATATCCAATAAAGAAATAAGTGGGTCTATATCATTTTCACATCCAAGTACTGATGATTCTTCAGGGAGCTTCGTTCATTTACTAAAGGCAGCGGAAAGCAACTGGCTCAGCACGTAGCCGCGAACGAAAATAGCGAATTGTGAGGATGAGTAATGCACGTGAAAATTTCCACACGTTACGCGGTGTCCCTGTAGCCTCATCTTTGCATAAAAAGTGAGATGACATACACAGGAATTGTTTTTTGAATGTTATGCGCGGCGCCGCAGTACATCAAGATGAACTGGCCCAAAGCATAGCGTGAAAATCCCCAAAAAAGGTGAACTCCATTAACGCATTGATTTTTTTTTTTTTTTTTTTAGTAGCTTTCCTCGTCTCGTTCTCTACACCATGATGATACATTGAAAGAATTATCGAGTTACTTTTTAGTGAGTTGAAGATATTTTGAGATATTGAGGCCCAAGTATGAGTGACAAAATAAGCTAAATAGATTCAGAGCATGGTCATTGCGTTTTTTTTTTTTAATTAGAGGTTAGAATAGGGTAAGTGAAGATTCACAAAAAGTGAAGAAAACTAGAAAATATTAAAAATAAAGGAAATGTTATCCAATTACAATAAATAAGTTAAATAAGAAGGATAAAACAATCATAGAAGCAATGCAAAAAAAACAGTACGTTACAAAGATGATAAGTCCCATTAAAGGGAAGTGAAAGGAGAATGTGGTGCGAGGTGATGGATTAACTGTAACCTAAATGGTGCCTTATGTATTAAAAACAGCCACAAAGAATTAGTCTATTTTCGTTAATTTACATGCATCGAACAACCTTCAGTCAAAGACTGCGGTTGTTTAAAAAGGTCGATAATAGGAATGCATCGATATGTTTTTCTCAGTCTTGTTCATCGTTTCCCTACCATGTATAAGTCGGGGTTTAGATTCGCGAAAAAAAAATATGTAAAGCTTATCAGCAATCTACTTTTAGTATAACACATGTAGATGCCGACCTACATCATGTAGTTGGCTCTTTGCTGTTCAAATCCATTGTTGCTCCTCCCGCTTTGCATAAATTCTAGACCAGACATTTCACTGCTGCAGCCATCTGCATGCATCCAACCTCTCCATGATGGTTAGTGCCTATATAAAAGACAATATTTAACCATTTCAGTTGTTCGAGGCTGTCATCGCAATGGAAGTAAATTATTATTATTATTATTATTATTATTATTATTATTATTATTATTATTATTATTAGTAGTAGTAGTAGTAGTAGTAGTAGTAGTCGTAGTAGTAGTAGTAGCAGTAGTAATATAATTATTATTATTATTATTATTATTATTATTATTATTATTATTATTATTATTATTATTTCAGTAGATGAAACCTATTCACTTGGAACAAGGCCACAGGGTCCATGGACTTGAAATCCAAGCTTCCAAAGAATGTTGGTTTCAACCTCCCACTGCAGACCCCACACTGCAGCAGTAACTGATCATGACACAGAGCCAGTGACTTTTCATCGCCCTGGCGGAGACGCGAACCCGCGACATCTGAGTGGCATTCCACGACACTAACCACTTACCAGCGGACCAGTATATTAAAACCATGAAGTAATTTAATGAGACTAATGAATTAAATATATCAACACTCCTAGGGATCATCCGCAGGTTTCGTTCTTAAGCGAGATTTGAAACTGGGAATCGGCAAAGTTGAAGATAAGGAAGTACGATGGCTTGAGTGTGAAGAGATGACATAAAACGGCTGAAAAGTTTAACACCAGAAAGTATGCAGCTGTGGATCAAAAGGATACTTCAAAGCTCCTTCAGTGCGTTATGCTTGACAAAGTTCGGAGCGTGGTTCCGAACGTAGGTATAAAACACTACATAAAATATATATATATATATATATATATATATATATATATATATATATATATATATATATATAGAGAGAGAGAGAGAGAGAGAGAGAGAGAGAGAGAGAGAGAGAGAGAGAGATGCGTTTGGATTTGAGCTTTAACGCCATAGAATTTCTTATCGCCAAACTGTCTTGTTATAAATAGGCAACGTTATGAAAAATCAACTCTATTATCAGGAACACCAAATAGGTCTGTTGAGCTAAAATGTAGGAGCCTTTCATATACTTTACTTAGACACTTTGATATGGACTTATAAGGCATCACACGCATTCTAGTAAAAGAAATCGAACATTCTCTTTTTGAAACGACTAAATGGTAACGAAACAGATATTGGTTCTGTTGTGTCAGCATACACAAAAGAAACACTCAGTGTGTAAATATTTCTGTCTGCACATAAACACTCGTACATACAGTACATACAAACACACACATTATTATATATATATATATATATATATATATATATATATATATATATATATATATATATATATATATATATATATATATAATTGGAAGGATGAATGAAAATGGAGTAAGATTTGAGAATTTCTGTCTAGCAAATGACTTGGTCATTGGGGGGCACACTTTTTCAACATCACAATATACACAAGACGACATGGGTGTCACCGTGTAGAAAATATAAAAATCAGATTGGTCATATTGCTGTTAGTAAAAGGCATAAAAGCTCTTTGCTAGATGTTCGTGTTAATCGGGGAGCAGATATTGGTAGTGACCATCAACTCAGAGTTGCAAAAATGAGACTTAAGCTCAAAAGTCAGAGGAAAGGAAAACCTGTTGTTGATAGGTACGATACTGATATGCTTAGAAGGGAAGGAGAGGAAAAGAAGGAATTTAGAACAGAATGCAGACACATGTTTTTGGTGTTGGAAACATTGGAGGAGGAAGGGAGAAGTGTGGATGAGATGTCGGGCGATGTGAATAAAGCTTTACATGAGGCTGCTGGTTGTACGATCAGAAGGAGACTCAGATTGAGGAAAAAGATAGGGATGTCTCAGGAAACATGGGATATGATCAAAAAGAGGTGTGAGGCAAAATTGAGGAGTTAGATGCATTTTGTTAATGATGGAAAATTTTGAATTAGCAAGAACTAAGTACTTGAGTTTGGATTCAGAAGTTAAAAGACTAACTAAGAGAGGTAAAAGAAGATCTGTTAATGAAAAGGCCGCGGAAATTGAAAAATTAATAAATAAAAATAATGGTCAGAGTAAAAAAGGATAGCATATAAAGCAATTGGAGAGCTGAGTGGCAGTGTTGGTAAGCGTAAGGATATCCCCGTTAGGGATATGGAATGTAATTTATTGACCAAAAATGTTGAAATCAGATATAGATGGAAAGAGCACTTCTTAATAGACCAGTCCCTCCCCACCCCTCCTACCAGAAGAGGATATACTGCCTGCTCAGGAAGATTTAGATATTGATGAAGGTGAGATTAGGCTAGAAGAAGTAGATAGGGCAGTAAAACAATTAAAGAATTATAAGGCACCAAGAGAGGATGGTTTATTCCCGGAAATGTTTAAAGTGGAGGAGGATATATTAGTATTTGTCTTGAAGATATTATTCAATGAGATATGGGTGACAGGTATAATACCATCAGGTTGAAAGAATGGTGTGATCATTAAAGTTCCAAAGAAAGATCTGAGCAGGTGTGGTAATTGGAGGGGAATCACTTTGTCACCTGCAGCCTTGAAAATTTTCTGTATTGTTGAATAGGTTGGAGCCAGTGGTTGAGGGTACTTTGAGGGATGAACAGGTCGATTTTAGAAAGGGGCGGGGTTCCCGTGATCAGATCTTCATAGTTAGGCATTTTCTATCCATTTCAGGGACTGCGAGTCATCGTCTTTCTCAAATATCTTTCAAACTAATTATTTGATCGAAACGGTACTTTGACAGTGTACAAGACCTCCCGCTAATTTTTAGTTTAAGTTAAGGCGTTTACTCATGACTTACATGGTGTTGCCAAGCATCGTCAAACTATGCATTCAAACGTCCTTTATCCCCATCCCATCCCTCCCTCTCCCTTCCCCTCCTCATCCCTCTCTCAACCCACTTTTCTGGCCTCCTCATCTCCGGCCCCCCTTTCCTATCTGGAGGGGGTGGCGGATGTTCTATTGCGCAATTTAGGCCTGCTGACTCACGCGACTTTGCCTTTAATAGTCAAGAGTAAACGCCTTAACTAACACCATTTGACACTGCACTATATTACCAAAAATTAGCGGGAGGTGTCTTTTGCACTGTGTCAAGGTACCATTTCGATCAAATAATTAGTTTGAAAGGTATTTGAGAGAAACGATGACTTGCGGTCCCCGAAATGGATAGTAATGCAGCAAGCTAATGACATGAGAACTCCGTTAAGTCTTTGTTTTGTTGATTTTGAAAAGGCCTTTGATAGTATTTCGAGGCGGACTAAGGGAAAATCATGAGGCATTATGGAATACCGGAAAAGTTTGTGAGGGTTATTATGAACATGCATGAGGGCACATCTTGTAAAGTGATGGTTGATGGTTTTTGAGTGATCCATTGGAAGGGACCAGAAAAGATGCAGTGTTGGATTGTCTACTGAATGAAGGTCGAAAGGTTGGTTTGGTTATAAATAGTGGAAAAACTGAGATCATGAATATGAATATTGAAAACGCACAGGACTGTCTAATTGGAGGCATGGTTGTAAAGCAAATGGATAAGTTTAAATATTTAGGTGCTTATTTAGATAAGGATTGTTCTTTGAGCACAGAATTTATGGAAAGATTAAAAAAGGCTCACCAGGAAATGGGAATGCTTAGAAATATTTCGAATATTTTGATTTATGGGCATGAGTCATGGTACAGTACAGTGACTTCGGATAATAAATTCTTAGCATCTGAAAATAAGGCGCTCAGAAGAATATTAGGAATTAATTGGAGGGATAGGATATGAAATAGCAGAAATAGAGAAGTAACAAGGGTGCAGTCAGTCGATGAGTGTTAGGTTCTCACGCTGGAAGTGGCTAGGCCATGTGTAGAGAAGATAGGGAATAGTGCGGGGTACACTAGGATGGGTTGCCCTTATAGAAGAGGTGGAGGTAAGCCAAAGGAGACGTGGTTGAGGACAATGAGGCTGGAAGCCCGAGATGTGTGCTGGGGAGATCTTGAGGAGTTAGCCCAGGGCAGAATGTGGTGGCGTGATTTCATCGAGGTCCTATGTATCCCCTGGGTGCCACAGGAAATGATTGATTGATTGATTGATATATATATATATATATATATATATATATATATATATATATATATATATATATATATATATATATATATATATATATATATATATATATATATATATATATATATATATATATATATATATATATATATATATATATATATAAACATATATATACCGGGTGTTTCGAAATTAAAGGGCCCCCCTCCACAGAACAAATGGAAAGTTATGAAGTTTTCTGCTATAACCTATCTCCAAGTACATTATTTTAAGTTTCTATTAAGCTATTTTTCATCTGACATTGCTTGTATTTTCAGACTGAGTGACGGAGTTAGATACATACATGGCTAACGACTCAGAGGAAATCAGATGGATTGACCGAATCCGGGCTATAACCTTCAGAGAGGCCAGGGATGCTGGCACATCCTTCATTTCACGTTCCTGGATAGCTAAATACATTAAAAGAAATTAATCCTTTGTTAAAAGAAACTGGAACAAAAATCCATGTGACTGTCATCGCAAAAAGAGTGAGAATCTTGGAAGGCCTAAGTCCTTTCTTAGGAGTCAAAAGACATCATAGCTGAGGCAGTGGGTAGACCAAGAAAGTCTTTACATAAATTGGCGTTTGAACTAGAAAAAGAGGGGGAAAGAAGAGAAGTTATAGTGCTGTATATCGTGAGTTGAAAAAATCTGGTACCAAGCCATTTCATGTTATCAGCAAGCCCAACATCACTCAGCAACAGAGAGAAAACCGTGCATGGTTTTGTGGTTCATTTCTTAAAGAATGGGATGAAGCTGACTTTCTCCATGTTGCCGCATCAGATGAATTCTTCATTTACTCAGTCAGGAAGCCAAATCATAAAAATGACACCATTTGGGCTTCAAAGTTGGATGATATGAGCGATGATGTGCGCTATCGCCAAGTTGTGAAATTTCCTGAATGTTTGGGAATTTTTCTCTGTTTCACAGCCAAACGGTTAATGTGGATCATCAAAGAAAAAGGACAGGCTTGGAATGGCGAATACTTCAGGGAAACTGCTTGCTGGTGGAGTATTTCTTTTCCTCAAAGATCCTGAAAATGTGTTATTTGTTGAAGAAGTCACATTTTTGCATGATAAAGCACCATGTTTCAAGGCTCTTCAGACACAGGAGCTGCTTCGAAACAGTGGTATCGATTTCTTCTAGTCAAGTGAATTTCCAGGTAGCTCCCCTGACCTTAATGTGTGTGAAAACATTGGTAGTATCTCAAAGGATCATGTTGAAGCGCGCACAGTGAACTATGATGGTATACCAAGCCTTGACGACCTACGAAGAGAGGTGATCGAAGTGCTCAGGGAAATGGAGTTTGAGTCTCAACTTTTTTGCAATTTGCTGAAATCATACCCATCAAGAATGCAGGCTGTGGTGCAGGCAGATGGAGGCCTCACAAAATATTAAACATTCAGAGAGAAACTTAGATAAATACCTGTTCTGAATTTCTTTTGTTTTTGTCCATATCAATTTTAGTTTATGCTGTAGAGGGGGTGGCCTCTAATTTTGAAACACTCTGTGTGTATATATATATATATATATATATATATATATATATATATATATATATATATATATATATATATATATATATATATATATATTTATATACATAGATGTATCTCTCTCTCTCTCTCTCTCTCTCTCTCTCTCTCTCTCTCTCTCTCTCTCTCTCTCTCTCTATATATATATATATATATATATATATATATATATATATATATATATATATATGTGTGTGTGTGTGTGTGTGTGTGTGTGTGTGTGTGTGTGTTTGCGCGCGTGTGTATATTGTTAAACTTCCTAGGTACCGTCAACTCGTAGTACCTTCTAAAGTTAAATATCGACTAACAAAAATTCAAAATACTTCGCATTCTTCTTGTGGATTGCCACAGTATACGCGAAAAAACTATGTTAAACTAGATTTCACTGGACTCAATCGCCATTTACCTTCAGATCTAAATATTCACTAACAAATATAGAAGAAAAAATAAAAAAAAATGAAGGTTTTAGCATTTCTTGAAATTATGTAAAATCAGACGGATAACCGAAGCATCCACAGGAAAATGAAGGAAAACTAATTACATCTAGATCCTTGAATTAAAAATATCTGATCGCTAATAGGGCCCCGATTTCTATGCCCCACGCAGACCTCTTTTCAACCATCTTTGTTGACGTGTTTGTGCCATCAAAGAATTATGCAGCTGATTGCCTGAAGGGTATTCTTATCTCAGAAAGATAAAATGTCCCGAAGGTTGATGAATTGGCTCGGCAGTCGAATAAAAAACGATTAAATAATTCATTTCAAGCTAATTTTTGTTGGCGAAATTTTTTTGGTTTATGAGGTTTTTAGTCCATCTGTTTGACTGGTCCCATTTTGGGATTGGATATTCATATTTGCCTTTTGACAATCAATTTTCGGAATCTAGAATCGAAGAAATGCCACGTTTCAATACACAAATTTGTTACGTAAAAGCCACAACGTCACGTGTATAGAGTGATATGTTTGCACTTGAGGTCAGGTGACGTAATAACCTGCGTGAACTAGTCGCAACGTGCCTCTTATAACTCAAACATTCTTGAATTTTATATTGCCAAAAAGTCTACTCCCCGACTTTACCTGGTAACGAAGCCGTGAGGACAATTTTACTTTTTGCACCGTTATTCTTTCGTTTTTCTCTTTTTCCTCCTACTATTCATGAATAAATCGAAGTCTGCAGTCACACTACATATTTCTTCCTCTCTTATTTCGCGGAAATGCAAGAAAAACCTTAGAAACATAAAAACAATGGAGTCATGACGCTCGCCTCACCAACAAGAGAGCTTCGCTTTTGATTCTGGGAAACCTGAAAGATTTTAGCTTGATCAGCTTTACCCCACTGGGAATCAGTTGAAGGGTTGAATTAAACACCTGGTAGTTAATCGACTGATGTGGGTCACATCTGGCATGAAATAAGTTACTTCGACCGAGGGTAACTGCTGAAAACCTCCATGGTAATACTGTCTGTGATCACGTTCCTCAAGGAGAAAAGACAGGTAGAGGAAAAATGTTTAAGCACACACTATATAAATAAGAAAGGTTTTTCTCTCGTGTTGTCCTAGCGATGTTATTAGCTGAGAGCGTGGAACACAAAGGAAGCTGTAAGCGTTTATGAAATTATTCCTAAGTTTGTGTAAATATATAAAGAATAACTTTCAAAAAGTTAATTTACTCTTATCCTTTACACAGCACCAACTGTAGAGTCAGTGTAAAGTAGCAACAAAAAAATAATAGCGCCCAGTCCTCTCGAGTGAAATTCTTCAAAGCCTGAAGTTATAGGTATGTTTGCGTTATTTACTCGCTAATCCACAGAATTAATATGATCTACGGTTAGCAAAAAATTTGCTAGCCGTCCTTTGCAAAATGAAAGAAAATGGCTGTTGAGATACTCATAGCTAAATAACAAGCTCTCATTATATTTTCTTTAAGAATTTATTTTAATATTTTAGCTCCTAGGGTGAAGTTAGAGAAATAAGGGCGAGAAGTACCGCTAACTCGGTGTTGAGTCTCAGAAATCATATTTTCCAAAGATCTCGTAATTCATGCAACATTTTAAAGGAAAAACAAGAATGTTCTTTTAAAGAATAACTTTTATGAATATAAGACATAAAAAATGGCTTGTCGGACAGAGATGAGTTATAAAACAATTTTCTGATGAAAAAGTGAGTTGAGGTAAGGAAGGTAGCAAGGTGCATACAAAAGGTTGGAATGAGACCTGAAGTGTCAATGGGAGTCAAAGTTGGAATGTATGAAAGGATTTTTGAGCCAACTTTCTTTTATGGCATAAAGGTATTGAAATGAAAAGTTTGCCAAATGTACGTGGCATGAGATAACTAAGTAAAACGATTGAAAAATATAGATACTTCAATATCTTATATGACGCTATATCGTGAAGGAAACCATACATGCTCAGTAGTAAAACACTTATCTTAAACGAAAAGCCACGTAACATCTAGGAGAAAAGATTCCCATCGTTTTCAATCATCAAAAGACCATCAAAGCTTCCCTCATCACCGCATGTCAAAATGAAAAGGAAATGTGCATCCATGGCAAAGAATTTGAAAAATTCTACGTCGGACTAACAGGCCGCTCTGAGCCCAACGTTCATTGGAACACTGAACTGTCAGATATGCGAAGGAAACCTCAGGAATTTTCCACTACGTACGGGACGTGGCATCAGTTATGAAGGTTCTTTTTGTTGCTTAAAAGCTTCCGTTCGTGCACAAGGAATATCACAGAAGCAGAAATGATC
>NC_089781.1:35172653-35235153 GCF_040412425.1 Macrobrachium rosenbergii
GTACCTCTCCTTATCCTATTGCTGCCCAATACTTTACCCAGATCTTTTTTGCACCTTTTTTGGCTTTCACCACCTCTTTCACTTCATCATTCCACCACCAGGTTTCCTTATTGTCAGGAGGTTTCTTTCCAGATGTCTTTCCCAACACCTCTCCACCCACCTTCTTTATCACCATACTGTTGTGATTCCACCATTCTTGCACTCCCTCTAGCAATCTAACCTCCCTCAATACTCTCTCCTTAAATTCCTGCCTCACTTCCTCCTCTTGTGTCAGCTTCCACCACTTGATTACTGATGGGACACGTGCAGGCCTACCTTTTACTGTGTTCTTTATTTCCCAGTCCATTACCACCACCCTGTGCTGTGCTGGCATACACTCTCCATTTAAAATATTACAACTCCTCACCTCTCTCAGATGTGATCTTCTGCACATGAGAAAGTCAATTTGGCTTTCTCTTACTCCACTCTTGCATGTGATGTACTGATTTTCTTTCTTTTCAAACCAGGTGTTGACAATAGCCAAAATAAAATGACACCGCACAGTTCACAACTCTCTCTCTCTCCCTCGTCATTTCTCTCTCCAACTCCCCAGCCACCATGCAGATTCTTTAGCCTTGCATAGAAATCCACTACTTTTAAAGATACGAAAAATTAGAAACTTTAACACTACATTTTGTACATTCATCAACTTATGAATAATGAGAGAGAGAGAGAGAGAGAGAGAGAGAGAGAGAGAGAGAGAGAGAGAGAGAGAGAGAGAGAGAGAGAGAGAGAGAGAGAAATTAATTTCTCCTACATTTCTTGGAAAAAAGAATATCAGTTTCTTACATGCCTGAGTGTGAGAGCTTCTAATACAGATAATACTAATTTGCATGTAATACTGGATTTTAGTCCTTTGGCACATTAACCACACATAAATTGCTGATGCTAATCATTTGCAGATACTCTGAAGCACTGAAGTTGTTGCTGGCATAGTGTTTTCGAAAAAAGAGAAGAACGATCCAGTGAACACTCTATATTACAAAAAAAAATTAACTGTAACTATTTCATAGTTATTTTTTTAGATAATTTCCATTGTCTGCTTCAATACTTAAGGGTCATCCAAAAAAAAAAAAAGAATTTGAACTCACCTTTTATTTATTCTAAATTCATGGACTCTGAATTTTGACTTTATGTCTATCAACTGGGAACTTGGGAAATCTCATCATTTATAAATCATGAACACGGAGACAGCCGTAAATGTTGCAAATTTTCTAGCAGAACCATGCAACATCATCATTACTGAGGAAAAAATCGTAAAGATTTCATGTTGATAAATCTACTATATGCCAGTATTTTTTGGAGTGAAATTGCTTATTTTCTTCACTACATCTCCAAGAATATTTATATTCTGTTTATATCAAATATGCAAATCGATATCTTGAATCCCTTCTCAATCTCATATACAGGTAATATGCTACATGTCTGAAAACCCTGATTTAATTATATGGTGAAACTAGTTTCTCGACGTAACAGACTCCTTTAGGTTCGATATTTGGGAAAAATGTGTTGACTTCATTCTGAAAACGATTCTACAATAGGAAGTCATTGCTGAGAACAGATGGCCTTCTGGCTACGTTTTAGTTTTCTGTAAAATAAAGCTATTGAGATGGCTTTTTGTCTTTCCGTCCGCCCTCAGATCTTACAAACTTCTGAGGCTAGAGGGCCGCAAATTGGTGTGCTGATCATCCACCCTCCAATCATCAAACATACCAAATTGCAACCCTCTAGCCTCAGCAGTTTTTATTGTATTTAAGGTTAAAGTTAACCATGATCGTGCGTCTGGCACTGATATAGGTGCTAACAACACATGCCACCACCGGGCTCATGGGCCGTGGCTGAGAGTTTCATACAGCATTATACGCTGAGTAGAAAACTCGATTCTTCGTCGCATTTTTTACTTGCTTAGCAATTGAACTGAAATTGTTTGACTTCCCATATCCACCATTTATTTCAAATCTATTTTGCGCATACCTGCTAGTCACATCTTAAATGAACCCATTTAACTTGGTTTCAGCCGGGTGAATTTTCCAACACAAGTGTAAAAACAAAGATCGAACTTCGTATACTGCTATAAATAAATATACAGAGAAAACAAATTAGCCAGAAACTTAGTCAAGACTTCCAAATATATTTGCAAAGCCAGATCTTCGAAATTAAATTCCATTTTCACGGCTGCAGAAGGTTTCTTGAAAATTAATAGTTACTTGATTAATTACGAAATATAACATACTTGGAATAAAACACGAGACAATTAAAGGACAAATCAAAGCATAATAATCGAGGTATTTAAGCAAGACACAGAAAATAAAACTAAAATTAAAAGTAGGGCACAAATTAATTAAATAAAGGATCCGAAGATTTCTGACTATTTCAAGTCGAAGCAGAAGGTGAATTAACTGCGCAAATATAAGCATCTTAGACAAAAACTCCATTTGAAGCAGTTTTAAGTAGAACAAAAATAGTGGAACATTGCTTTTTAAGAAATGGTTCATCGGCAACATCAGAGAAGGAAAGGGTCCACACAAGTGTTGATGTCAGTACTATAAAAGAATTGCCTGTTTTTTGGTCGACATCCTCATGAGAATTAATGTGAATCTTAAGAAAGCTGGACTTATACACAATATTTTTTTCCAAAATTTTATTCCGGAGTATTAAATGCGCAAATTATAAGTTAAGTATACCTTAGTTTAACCAGACCACTGAGCTGATTAACAGCTCTCCTAGGGCTGGCCCGAAGGATTAGACTTATTTTACGTGGCTAAGAACCGGTTGGTTACCTAGCAACGGGACCTACAGCTTATTGTGGAATCCGAACCACATTATAGCGAGAAATGAGTTTCTGTCACCAGAAATATATTCCTCTAATTCTTCATTGGCCTGCCGGAGAATCGAACGCGGGCCCTGCAGAGTGCTAGCCGAGAACGATACCGACCCGTCCAATGAGGAACCGTAAATTATGCAAGAACGCTTCAACATATACGGGCTGTCCTTCAAACGAGAAAGATCATTATATTGCGAACGCTCTCTTGAAAATTAACTTGAAATTAAGGTATTGACAAAGATAAGTGGACTTGAAGACCATCACTGATTTTCAGGTTTGAACATATTTTCCATATCTATGATAACACTAAATTAAATTGGCTCGCTAGGTACATCATTTGCTTTTGTGCCCAAGATGTTAACTGTTGCTACAGATTTGTACCTAATACAGGAAATAGTTTAGACAACAGTTTTAGCAAAATAAGAGTACAAGGATAGCAATTTATTGTTGAATACTGAACCATTATGAACACAAACTGAAAGTATGGTGCAATTGTGCTTCATGAGGATTTGTCTTAAACTTTAAAGGGCATTGGCTTGAAAATTTACGCCGAGAACAATAGAGGTAAATGGTAAACCCTTAACCATTCCATGTACTGATTTAAATATATTGTCATTAAGAATGACCTAAGAGTCGAAGACTGACATCTCAAACAATTTATTGAGGGTATCTATCGAACTTAAAAGCTACAGCAGTATCATTGACGAATACTCTACTCAGAATTATGTCTATTTCGATAGAGGACAATATTTATTATAGTTTTGTCACTGAAGCTTATCACGAAAAACCTAAAAATTCTTAGGAAACCAGAAAAAATTATCCCCATTATCCCTGGTACTGTGTCTCTTCGTTCAAGCTTTGACACTTGAGAAAACGCAGTATGAAGACTACTCTTCACAAATGGCATAGCTACTTTATCTATTATGACTTTGGGTAAACTCTAGCCCATTAAACCTATTCTTTATTCAGGCCAGCCTCACTCTGACCAATCCTACAGTATAATTTATATATATATATAAAAAACTCGTATAAATAAGATATACCTTCGAAAACTACAGTATTGTGACAGTTGGCAGTCCTATCTTATTTAATGACTTGGAATAAAAGATTGTGAAATCTTTCCTATTACACTTTTTACTGGCATACGTGACTCAAACTAACGCATGCATAAATTGGTTTTTATGAAATCACTCGTCTTGAGCCTGTATGGGACGAATCGGCGTTTGTTTTGCAAATCTGTCATCGCTAACCCCAAAACAAAGCGTTCCTCTTATCTCAACTGATGACAACTGAAATGAAACAAGCCCTTCCTGGACACACACACGTGTTCAAATACTACGCTTATTTTTTACCAAGAAAGATATTCGAACATTTTCTAAATTACGTTACTATTAAAATTATAACAACAATTCTAAATTACGCTATCAAGTAATCATTAGTACTTTTGAGATCTGATGTCAAACTGTGTTTAAATATGACACTTCAACAACCATTATCATTAAACATAACATGACATGATTCCTAAAAAAGTAAATATGTCAAAATTATAGGAGGATATACGTATTACAAGGCAACATCATGTTTATATATATAATATATATATATATATATATATATATATATATATATATATATATATATATATATATATATATATATATATATATATATATTGTCTTGGATGACTTTGGAAGAACTATGTGCTGGCCTGTCAATGTACTTCCACTGCAGGTGCATTTGTGTCGACGTTAGAGGTTTGCACAGTTGGATACAGAGAGCTGTTTGATCATGATTTAAGTCCATGGAGACAGCATGATCGAACGTTGAAGCGGGGTCATCACATTTCCGGAAAAACGTGGATTAAGTAATTGCGTATGTGTTTTGCACGCTCAAATGGTATATTATCAGAGGAACAGTGACTCTCACAAGGGGACTTCGGTTTTGGTGGCTGGTGTGTGCTTTGCCTTGTGAGTGTTTAAAGACCACCACCGTGATGATACCTTATCTGGGCCATAGGAAAGTGAGTACAATAACTCATGAACACATATCTTTTCCAAACATTTTTTTGGAAAGACCTAGTTGTGCTGCAGTGAAATTTCGCTATGTCTCCATGATGCATTTTCCATTGTGCATTTTTCTGTTTTGAATATGAATGGTTTAATACCATTTCTGGTTTTCATATGATATGTTTCTTTCAACAGGAATTCTGGTTTCGTCCTGTGAGGGCGAATAATTTGAAAATGGTGTTTTTTACATACTATATGACATTTATTGTGGTCTAGAATAATTATGGCCTTATTACTTTGTTTGGTGACCAGGATGTTAGTCACAAGTATTAGTTGGTCTCGAATTATTAATCTGAATTTTTGTGAATCAGAATTTCCTCTAGTGATGTTTTCCATTTGTAGGGGGTTGGAATTCACTCCATTTCATGATCGTACCTTCTGCTGAATCACTTTCGTTAAATTTGCAAATATAGTATAGTTTTGTACATCAGTGTTTAATTCCAGTAGGCCTTTGCATAAAGATGGGTTTAGTGAGAAGAGTTGACACAGGAGAAGGAATTTGCTGACCCAGGGAGCCACCGCTACCAGAGATGTTTGATCCCTTTCTTAAAACAGGTACAGCAATAAAAGATGACCCTATTTGACCTGGGAATAGGTGGCAGCAGTGTTAGACATAGATAGACAAATAGATAGTTAGGATACGCTTCCGAAGAGACATATCTTAGTAATACTGGTATTGGCATCTCAGAATAGGATTTTGATGGCTCAGCGATTCAGGACGGGAGCTGTTGTGAGTTAAGCCCAAGTCAGTTTTTCTCAAGCGCTAAGCATCAGGGTGTGTTTAATGATGCGGCACAGGGTGCAAGGTTTTAATATCTGTATTAATAGGGCACTGGTTTTAATTGGGGAGTGTTTAGGCACATATAATGCATGCAGTGTGAGTATTTGCAGTATTTTGACAGCTTGCGTGTGTTAAAACACGCAAAAATGTACAAGTGTTTTTTTTTTGTTCTCTCTCTCTCTCTCTTTCTTTGGTGAGGGAATTCTCGTTCCGTCGAGCAGAGGCGTACATAAATGTTATCTTTTTTTTTATTGTTAATTTTAATGTCAGACTGGATTGTTTTGTATTGCACTGCAACTAATTTTTGGGTGGTGGCTGCAGTGATGTCATCCCCTGAGTGACGTGTCAGTGACGTCATTAATTGGGCGCATTTGAATTTCGGTCATGCCTCATATCTTTTATTTATTTTTTTATATAGCAACTGGCAGTTCACATCGGCGTTTAGGGTTTATTAAAGGGAGTATTTCGTTATTGAGTTATCTCTGGGGACTTTGATAATTGGGTAGTAATTTGACATTTCTTACGCAAATGAGTATACATTTCTTAGATTTTTTTAAACTGTTTTTCCTTATTTTTACAATTACGCAGGTACATGTTTATTGTGAGTAGATACGTGCGTGTATGTAAAGAGGGAAGCTGTTGTTGTAGGCTTATTCAGCAATTTTTGCCTTGGTGTCTGGAGGCGAGCCCGTCTCTTCAGGGTTTTACTCTCAGCGTATTTTTCTGTGTGCTTCAGCAGGCCTTGGATGGAGTGATAGGGTGAGGGTATTGCACTGGGGAGAGGGGAGATGAATTCTTTCCTTTTCCCTTTCACTGTGTTCTCTCTCTCTCTCTCTCTCTCTCTCTCTCACACACACATGTCCGTAGGCTCAAGTCCCGTTTTCTTTACGTGAGGGTAGATTTCCATTCTCTTTACTTGAGGGGTGACAGTGTTTTTATTTTGCATTTGCCCTTGAAGACATGAAGTTGATTTTGACCTACTTTGCAGATCAGCTGTGTGCTCGGCCAGCCCATTTTTTTTTCCACATGAGACTTTGGATTTAATTATGGCTTTAATTAATTTTGAATTTAATTTTGGGTTTAATTGATTTTGAATTTAATTATAGTTTAATTAATTTTGCATTAATTGTGGGTTTAATTGATTTTGAATTTAATTTTGGGTTTAATTAATTTTGAATTTGTGGGCTTGATTAGTTCTTTCTTTTGAGTAATGGGGATTAAGTGTTAGAGTAAAGGGAATTAACACTGGAGGTTTCTTACTGTATGGGAATTCTTTCACGGAGAAATTGTTTTTTTTTTTTTTGTTTCTTCTGTAAGGGGCGTCCTTTTGCGTGACTTGGGAAATTTTGCTTTTGTGATCAGCCAAGAATAAGTTAACGGATTTATTTACGAAGAAGAAGGCTGCAAAAATTAGGAAAGTGATCAGTGATAGTGATCAGTGATTCCTTAGGTCAGCCTATGGTTGTGTAGGGCGTGGAGATTAAGTCCATGATTTGAAGGGTTTTGTTAAAGATCAGAATAGCCAAAGGTCAATGGTTGGCTTGAGTTCTTGGACCCCACAGGTTTGTTGTTTTAATTGTAATTAAGAGATCTTGCCATGTTAAATATTGTGGCAGTTGTAAGAATTATGGTCATCGTAGGTAGTCCTGTCTGTCTTGGAGACAGTATAATGGTAGGCCTGCATTTAAGAAATTTGGTAGCTCAGATAAGAAATTTCCTCACACGGAGTTTTTCGAGGGGATCTTGTGATCGGCGGATATTGTCTTAAAACCAATCAGTTGCAAAGGAATTCAAGATGTGAAGGAAAGCATGGGCTTGTGCAGTTGCAAGCCGTCCAGAATATTTAGATCATCAAGAATGCTAGATGGGAAGTGATGCATTCTATAAGGAACTGTTATTGGAATAACAATCGTGCATATGAGACAAATAATTTTTGTATTTAGTGCATCTGGTTTGCTATGATTTTGGAGCTGGCCCTTACTGAACTTTCGATTGGACAGTTATCATACCTGGGTGGGGGATGCCCAGTGGCTGGTGGTCTGAGCTCCTATCAAGTCTTGGATGACTTTGGAGGAACTATGTGCTGGCCTGTCAGTGTACTTCTGCTGCAAGGTGCATTTGTGTTGACGTTGGAGGTTTTGCACAGTTGGATACAGAGAGCTGTTTGATCGTGATTTAAGTCCATGGAGACAGCGTGATCGAACATTGAACCGGGGTCATCACATTTCCGGAAAAACGTGGATTAAGTGAGTGCTTATGTGTGTGTCTGTGGCACTCTCGAATGGTACAGTATATTATCAGAGGAACAGTGACTCTCACAGGGGACTTCAGTTTTGGTGGCTGGCGTGTATGTGTTTTGCCTTGTGAGTGTTTAAAGACCACCAATGTGATGATACCTTATCTGGACCATAGGAAAGTGAGTACAATAACTCATGAACACATATCTTTTCCAGACATTTTTTTGGAGAGACCTAGTTGTGGTGCAGTGAAATGCTGCTGTGTCTCCATGATGCATTTTCCCATTCTGTTTCCATTATGCATTTTTCTGTTTTGAATATGAATGTTAATTAACACCATTTCAGGTTTTAATATATGATATGTTTCTTTCGACAGGAATTCTGGTTTCGTTTTGTTAGGGCGAATATTTTGGAAGTGGTGTTTTTTACAGACTATATGACATTTATTGTGTCTAGAATAACTATAACCTTATTACTTTGTTTGGTGACCAGGATGTTAGTTACTAGTATTAGTTGGTCTCGAATTATTAATCTGAATATTTGTGAATCAGACTTTCCTCTAGTGATGTTTTCCATTTGTAGGGGGTGGAATTCACTCCATTTCATGATCGTACCTTCTGCTGAATCACTTTCGTTAAATTTGCAAATATAGTATAGTTTTGTACAACAGCGTTTAATTCCAGAAGGCCTTTGTGTAAAGATAGGTTTAGTGAGAGGAGTTGACAAAGGAGAAGGAATTTGCTGACCCAGGGAGCCACCGCTACCAGAGATGTTTGATCCTGTTCTTAAAACAGGCACAGCAATAAAAGATGACCCTATATGACCTGGGAATAGGGTATATATATATTATATATATATATATATATATATATATATATATATATATATATATATATATATATATATATATATATATATATATATATATATATATATATATATATACCATATATATGATTCAGGGTATATATATATATATATATATAGACACCAATATATATATATATATATATATATATATATATATATATATATATATATATATATATATATATATATATATATATATATATATATATATATATATACCAGGTGTTTGAAATTAGGCACCCCCTCCACAGACCAAATGGAAAGTTATGAAGTTTTCTGCTATCGCCTATCTCCAAGTACATTATTTTAAGTTTCTATTAAGCTATTTTCCATTTTACATTTCTTGTATTTTCAGACTGAGTGACGGAATTAGATACAGCCATGGCTAACGACTCGGAGGAAATCAGATGGATTCACTGAATCCAGGCTATAACCTTCAGAGAGGCCAGGGATGCTGGCGCATCCTTCATTTCACGTTCCTGGATAGCTAAATACATTTAAAGAGATTAATCCTTTGTTAAAATAAACTGCAACAAAAATCCATATGACTGTCATCACGAAAAGAGTGAGAATCTTGGAAGGCCTGAAGTCCTTTCTCAGGAGTCAAAAGACATCATAGCTGAGGCAGTGGGTAGACCAAGAAAGTCTTTACGTGAATTGGCGCTTGAACTAGGAAAAAAAAGGGGAAAGAAGAGAAGTTATAGTGCTGTATATCGTGAGTTGAAAAAATCTGGTACCAAGCCATTTCATGTTATCAGCAAGCCCAACATCACTCAGCAACAGACTGTGCATGGAGAAGACCGTGCATGGTTTTGTGGTTCATTACCTAAAGATTGGGATGAAGCTAACTTTCTCCATGTTGCTGCATCAGATGAATTCTTCATTTATACAGTCAGGAAGCCAAATCATAAAAATGACATCATTTGGGCTGCAAAGCTGGATGATATCAGCGATGACGTGCGCTATCGCCAAGTTGTGAAATTTCCTGAATTTTTGGGAATTTTTCTCTGTTTCACAGCCAAACGGTTAATGTGGATCATCAAAGAAAAAGGACAGTCATGGAATGGCAAATACTTCAGGGAAACTGTGCTTACTGGTGGAGTATTTCCTTTCCTCAAAGATCCTGAAAATGTGTTATCTGTTGAAGAAGTCACATTTTTGCATGATAAGGCACCATGTTTCAGGGCTCTTCAGACACAGGAACTGCTTCGAAACAGTGGTATTGATTTCTTCTCGTCAAGTGAATTTCCAGGTAGCTCCCCTGACCTTAATGTGTGTAAAAACATTGGTAGTATCTTAAAGGATCGTGTTGAAGTGTGTACAGTGAACTATGATGGTATACCAAGCCTCGACAACCTGCGAAAAGAGGTGACCAAAGTGCTCAGGGAAATGGAGTTTGAGTCTCAGCTTTTTTGCGATTTGCTGAAATCATACCCCTCAAGAATGCAGTCTGTGGTACAGGTAGATGGAGGCCACACAAAATATTAAATGCTCAGAGAGAAACTTAAATATATACCTGTTCTGAATTACTTTTGTTTTTGTCCATATCAATTTTAGTTTATGCTGTAGAGGGGGAGGCCTGTAATTTGAAAACACCCTGTATATATATATATATATATATATATATATATATATATATATATATATATATATATATATATATATATATATATATATATATATATATATATATATATATATATATATATATATATATATATATATATATATATATATATATATATATATATATATATATACAATGTTTGTGTGTGTGTATATATTCACAAGAGAAAATTAATTAAATTAGTTAGTTAAATGTTACGTTAACCTGTTCCTCTCTCTCTCTCTCTCTCTCTCTCTCTCTCTCTCTCTCTCTCTCAGCTCAAGCACCTTGAATTCCCATGCTGCAGCCTTGAATGAAATCTGTGAACTAAATCTATAGAAAATCATCGAGGTAATGTTACTTTATCGTCCAAGTTTTGTTTTTTCCAGTGCAATAAAGACTTGGCTAAGTGTACAATCATAGACATCGTATTTTGTCACATCAACAAAAACGTGCACAGTATGAAAAGTACGGAACCATCAGAATATAAAGGCTAAAAAATCATCATCGTCTTTAATCATCAATCCGAAGGTAAGGAAGAAGTAGATGGAAAGGAAGAAGGGGAGATGATTCAAAGGTAGGATGACATTCTCTCTCCTTTGATTACGTAATCCTTTCCAGTTAACCCATTATACTCACAACGACTTTCATCTTCGCAACTCCGAATTCATTATCCGTCCCTCTTCAATATCTTTTATATTGCCCCTTTGTCTCTCCTTCCCTCTGCCTCCCTCCCACCATTGTCAGTGATAGACCTGCTCTATCAGCCTGATATGGAGTGGAGGAGAGGGTGTAGGGGCTATATATGGATACCTTAGCTTCCAAGGTTTGTTAGATAAGTCTGATAAACTTTATCTTGTTCAGTTGCTAAGACACACTCCTCACATGTTCTCGCACCTTTTGCCTCGTGACGCTTGTCTTACGGGAGGTATGAGTTGGACTCTCTCTCTCTCTCTCTCTCTCTCTCTCTCCCCATGATCAGTTCCTTAAGGATTTCCTAGTATTCATCTAAGTTATCACAGTCACAGTCATCACCTTAATCGTGTTTACGATTTTCGTTAAATTTTCTATTTTCAACGCAACACCTTACTAAAGAAACTTTTATTCTTCAAAGAACCATTACGTTCCTGAGATGCAAAAACATTACACCTCGAGCTGAAAATTATATGTTTGCTTCGGATATTGCCGAAGTGTGTCATTCATGTGCCAAATGCTTAGAATTTCAACCCGCTCTTCTGGAAATGAACTACATTTACATCGACTCGTTCCCAGTCGTGGAAATACTATTAAGTATTGACCGCGGGACTGACATGTTTTTCGCAGTAGTGTTCTGGTGTTTTTGTACAGCACATTAGTTTGAGGATTTCCTGCCCTTAATCGAATTTCAATTGAATATTTTGTTTGAAGTCATTTTTCCATTTTCTGCTCACTGGCAACTATGACAATACTGTGCTTGTCATCCACTAAGAGTTGTAGGAAGCAGGATACATTATGGATCGAAGGAAATCTTGCAGATTACGAAAAGGGTTTCGATTCAGTATGAAACCTAACTCTGTTATATTATTGCCATTGAATGTAAATTGTTTCCCGATTAATGATACATTCTGCCTAATATCAGCACGCTCTTTGAAGTCTTTAAGTTGTGCCTAGTTTCTAGAATAATTTTCTAAATAGTTTGTAGATCTTATTCTAAATCAGATTTATTTTGAACCAGTAGTTGAAATTAAAGCTGAGAATAAACATGATTGTGATACGCCTTTACTGACTATTAAGGTTCTTTGAAGCGAAGTTGCAATTATTCTGTTGACAACAAAAGCCCTTCCTATATTCATAACCGGTTTTATTAACAGAGAGTTAAACCTTCGCGCATGCTTTCGGCATATGACCAAAGAGTATAGAGAAGTAAAGAGAGGACACTCGGCCTCCCCTTTGTAACTGCGGGCGACGGTGGCGCCTCTACCGGCGGGCGCGTAATTGGAGTTGGAAGATGTCAACAACATGACAGGGACACAGTTCTTTGCTGTAGTTAATTGCCGTAATTCAAGAAAGAAAAGGCCTGAGTTATGATTTTTTCGATTCCCCAAAGACAAGGAAAGGTGAGTGATATGTTTTCAGTTACATTTATCAAAACTAAGTTCACACTAACAAAACTGTGAGATATGTTGATGGCTATTCCCTCGTTGTTCCTTTGGCCAAAGAGTGTTACTGTACTTGTGAGGTCAAAGAAATCAGAACTGGGTACTGATTGATTTATTACCTGGGCATAAGGTATACATAGCAGCGTGCGGACGGAAACGTGTTGCCCAACCCCAGGTCTCTGTGACTCGCACGCTGAGTGAGAGCAATTTGTGTTTGTTAACAGTCAATTAAATAACAATAACAAGAGACATAATGTACATACAGTGATAAAATATATATTGGCGATAAAGCCAGGAAATTCTACATACAAATATATACATGAAATTCTTGCTGCGTCGATAGATGCGATACATGATCGTAATTAATGGGTAAAGAAGACATCTTTACAATCACTCCCCGCCCAAGACAATTATTATGAAATAATGATTGGAAGATCTGTTGAATGTTAATCACGGTATTTTCTTGGGAGCAGGAGCTGACCCCGAGTTCTTGATATCTGCGGTTGTGGGGCGGATTTGCCAGGCAGATGACGTCCTTTAGTGCAGCCCTTGGGACGTCCTCGACCTCATTTCAGGATGCCGACCTCTTCATCCGAGGTCTTGTTTTGTGGAGGAATTCTGGGACGCCTGACGGTTTCCTCCCAGGTTCCGCTGTCCATTAGGAAGGCTGGCTTTAAGCTGTCGATAGATATCCAGTCTTCCAACCCATGGATGTTTGACAAGGTAGGCCTTGGATGTTCTACTGATGACTCAGTATGGTCCTCTGTATGGTCTGGTCAAGGTGGGCGTCGTTCCTCATGAAGACGTGTGTACAGGTTTTCAGGCCTCCTGGGCTGAAGTTATGGGTCCTGTCCACAAAAGTCTTCTGGCAGGGCGCGAGTTTCTTTGCAATTTCTCTTAGCCTTGGAAGGGGTGTACCCCGGTCGTCCAGCTCCATGGGGAAGAATTCTCCAGGTACGGCCAATGCTTCCCCGTAGACTGTTTCTGCAGGGGATTCTTCACCGTTTGCCCTTGGTGCGGTGCGGAGACCCAGCAGGACCCAGGGCAACTGCGCCTTCCAATTCTCGTCAGTACAACATGCCATCAGAGCTGCTTTCAATGAACGGTGGGCCCTTTCCACCATACCATTGGCCGCAGGGTTGTATGCTGTCGCAGTGTGGAGTGTTGTCCCCATCAGGCATGCCAGGGAGACCCAGAGTTTCAACAAGAATGCTGGGCCCCTTTCTGTAGTTATGTCGTCCGGCACACCTAAACGGCTTATCCAACTTGATAATAGGGCTTCCGTGCAGGCACTTTTTGATGCTTCTACCATTGGGGTTGCTTCCGACCATCTTGTGGAACCATCTATGACTGTCAGAAGGTATTTGGCATTCCCTGATTGCAGCAGAGGTCCTACGATGTCTACGTGGATGTGCCCGAAATGCTGTTGTGGTTGAGGGAAGTCTCTGATGCCTGATTCCTTGTGCCTTGTGATCTTACTTGTTTTTGTGATCTTACTTGTTTGGCACGGTATGCAGTTCTTCCCCCATTCTTGTACATCCTTCCTGATCCCGTGCCACACGAATTTCTCTGTCATCAGGCGCATTGTTGTTCGTCCTGATGGATGGGACAACCTGTGGATGATGTCGAACACCTACTTTCTTCGTGACACAGGTATCAGGGGGCGTGGGCAGCCTGTGCTGGTGTCACAGAGAAGTGCCAATCCAGATTCACCTATTGGCACGTCTTCCCACTTCAGTGTGGTAAGTGCCGTGCAGTAAGCTGCCGTTTCCGGGTCTGCAGCCTGTTCCTTCACCAGGTCTTCGTAGTCTATGCCCAGGTGGACTGAATTTATTTCAGTCCTTGATAGGACGTTGGCTATTGGGATCGTCTTCCCGGGGACATAACTGATGGTGCATCTGAATTCAGAGATAGCAGCCAGGTGCCATTGCTGTCTTGCTGACCATGCATCTCCTGCCTTTGTGAACGCATGTACCAACGGCTTGTGGTCTGTCAGGATGGTGAATGTGCTGCCGTCCAAGAGGTACTTGAAGTGCCGCAAGGTTGGTAGATTGCCAGCAGTTCCCTGTTGAATGCACCATAGCGGGCCTCCGGCGGCTTTAACTTGCAGCTAAAAAACACAAGCTGGCGGGGGGAACCGTCTGCTATCTGCTCCAGCATGGCTCCACAAGCGACGTTGCTGGCGTCGGTGGTAAGTCTCAGGGGGGTGGTAGGGTCTTGATATGTTAAGGTGGTGGCTTTGGCGAGGGCTGCCTTCATCTGTTCGAACGCCTTTTGCTGCGGGACTTCCCAAGTCAGTGCTTTTGGCTTCCCCTTCAGCACGCCAGTTAGGGGATACATGATGCAGGCGATGTCTGGCACGAATCATCGGTAGTAGTTGACCATGCCGAGGAACTCCTGCAGGGACTTGATCATTTTTGGTGCTGGAAAATCCTTCACTGCATCCACCTTGGAGGCCATGAGGCGGACACTTGTCGGAGAGACCTCATGTCCCAGGAAGTCTACCTTCTCCACACCGAAGGTACATTTGTCGAATCTGACGACCAATCCGCTCTCCTGCAGGTGTTTCAGCACAGCCTGGATGTGACCCAGGTGCTCCTCCGGGGACCTGGAGAAGATCAGGATGTCATCCATGTAGCAGACGCAGAAAGGTAGGTCCCTAAGATGCTGTCCATCAGGTGTTGGAATGTGGCCCCAGCATTCCTGAGGCCGAAGGTGGAGTAGGAGAAGGTATATGTCCTGAACAGTGGGATGATGGCTGTCTTCGGAATGTCGTCATGATGTACTGCCACCTGAAAATAGGACTTGAGCAAATCCATTTTTTTAATATCTTGGCCCCGTGCAGGGATCCTGTTAGGTCCTGCATGTTTGGCAGGGGATAGTGGTCCGGTGTTGTCACTAGGTTCAGCCGACAATAGTCGCCACAGGGCCTCCGGGAACTGTCTGGTTTCTTCACCATGTGGAGGGGGAACGCCCATGGACTTGATGCCTTTTTGCAGATACCCATCCTTTCCATCGCAACGAATGCTCGTTTAGCATCCTGGAGTTTCTTGGGCAGCAAGCGGTGGAACTTTGCATGTGTTGGCAGGCCTGTGGTGGTGATGTGGTGATGGATGCCATGCTTGGCTTGGGCACCTGGCACCTGACGTAGTTCTGGCTTGAAGACATCTGGGAATTCGTGTAGGATGGCGGCGCTGTATTTGTTCGATGAGATGGAGCATATGGCAGGCATTTCCGGTCTGGTGGAGAGTGGACGGGAGCGGCAGGTTCCGGTATCCAGCAGGCGCTTTCGGCTGACGCCTACCAGCAGTCCGTGTTGTGTGAGGAAATTGGCGCCTAGTAAGGGAAACTTCACATCCACGATGATGAAGGGCCATTCATATTTATGGCCCAGGATGGATATTCTGCGGGTCCATGTTCCATAGCAGCAGATAGGGTTTCCATTTGCGGCCACTAGTGCGGCTGCAGCGCCAGACGTGTGGTCGTGGTCCTTCCCCTGATGGCAGAAATACGACTGCATAGCCCCCATGTCTATCAGCATCCATCGTCCCGATATGGCATCGTGGATGAAGAATCCTACTGGCTGGGATTCTCTAAGGTTTACAGACACTGCTGCTATAGGTGGCCGCCTTCCTAGTTTTTGGTGAAAGAACAGGGTGCTCTGCAATTCTTGGCTTCCTTTCCAAACCTCCGATGGAAGTAACACCAGGCTGGATTTGTCCTCGACTTCTACTGCTGCGGTGTTGTATTTCTTCCTGTATACCGCATTCGTGTCCTCTTTGGCTTCTTCTGCTACCAGGCGGCAGGCTGCAGGTGTTGCAGCGTGCTTGGAAGCCTTGGTGGCCTCGTGGAGTTTGTATGCAAGGCTCACCGATTCGTCCATTGAGAGAGTGTCTGTTTCCATGATTTGTGCCCTCACCTCCTGCGGAAGGCACCGCAGGAATATTTCCCGCGACAAGCTGATCTCCCTCCTCCGTCCATCTGAGTTGAAGCCCAGCAGCATCAGGTGACCTCGTAGTGTGTCCCAGGCGTCCCTGGGTGATGCGTCCCCCAGGGACTGGTTCATCAGGTCAAGGGCAAGTTGGGACGGGCATGGAGTACATGTCAATGAGTTTCTTTTGTAAGTCTTCGTACTTGACTTTGCCCGGCTGCGAGTCCAACTATGGGGTGATTTGGTTGAAGACCTCCTCCAGCAGCGCTGTCATGGTGATGTCCGCTTTGGTTTCCTCGTCCTTGATTTTAGCTATACGGAAATGGATGTCTGCCAGCAGGAACCAGGATGCGGTATTTTGCCGCAAGAACGGTGGCAGTTTCATCGCCTGGGTTGTTGCTTCCTCCAAAGGCGAGAGGGGGGGTTACAGAGGATCTGTGTGTCCTCGGAACGACTTTCTACCTCAGTGTCTGACATTTTGACTCACACCAAAATGCGAAATAAGCGCCATATTTAGTCCGTTAATGATGGTTGGGGCTCGTCAGAAGTCAAAACTATACGCCGTGTGGTTCTGTTAATGACTTCTAAATACAGTCAACGTGAATCATAAGTGGCAGGGCCAAACCGTTCGAGAAGCCAGAACGTACCTGAAAAAGGTACGCTGTAACTAGTCCATTAGTGGTGTGGGTGTTCTCTGAGGAAGGAGCTTTCAGAGGTCTAGACTTTGTTGCTGTATGGTTCCATTAAAGGCTCTCTGAAAGTAAAGCGGCTGAAGTGAGTCCATTAATGGCGAAGCCAAAACCGCTGTGTTTACCGTCGCTCCTTGGGTCACCAGTTGTGAGGTCAAAGAAGACAGAACTGGGTACTGATTGATTTATTACCTGGGCACAAGGTATACATAGCAGCGTGCAGACAGAAACGTGGTGCCCAATCCCAGGTCTCCATGACCCACACGCTGAGTGAGAGCAATTTGTGTTTGTTAACAGTCAATCAAATAACAATAACAAGAGACATAATGTACATACAGTGATAAAATATATATTGATGAAAAGGCCAGGAAATTCTACATACAAATATATACATGAGATTCTTGCTGCGTTGATAGATGCGATACATGATTGTAATTAATGGGTAAAGAAGACATCTTTACATATTCTAAACTCTGCTTTGGTTATTTCATTCACCATGTTTTGTCTAGACACTACAATGGTTACCGAGTGTTTTTGTAGCAAACCAGGCATTCTCTTACTGCTCAAGCTATTTCATATAGCAGTGTGTGTTTGTTCAATTGGGTTTCCCCGGAAACTCTGTGTAATAATTGCTTAGATTTCTTCTTTCTTGATTCTTCTTTGGGTGGTCTTCTTTCTTGGTTCCTCTTTCTTGTTTCTTCTTTCGTTGCCTTCTTTCTTGCATTGTTACATTCTTCTTCTTCTGCTCCTGTTGTCACACAAGCTTTCCTGTAAAATCTGAGTGCTGGTGGTGTAGTGTGGTATGAGGAGAAATGTTCGAAGCAAAAGTTTGTTTAAATTATTTAATTATTATATATTTAATTAATTAATTAATATGGTTGATATGGTTGAAAGTGCACAGACTTTGCTGAACCAATGGACCAATTGTTCAACTGTTTCAGTAGTGGAACTCGTACCAGTAATGCAAGATTGCGACATTCCATGAGTCCGAAATCAGGTTACAAGGAATTTCTGGTTAACTGCCTCACACCGTTGGATGGTATCAAATCACTTGGTCCACAAAAGCTGCCTTGCCTCTCTGGATGGCAGATGGTAATCAAAGGTCTGTTACAGATGTGGGATGAGTTACGTTCAAAGTACAAGCTGTCTTACCTATTAACCAACAGACTCAATCAACATTATTTGGAGAATTTATTTTCAATAATTCTGGGGAAAGGTGGCCACAGGGACAACCCAGATGCATGTCAGTTCAGGAGTGCATTCCGCCAAGTTATGGTGGATGCTGTTAGGTTCCAAGTGCTGGTGCTAACTGCCAAGAAGACATTGATACCTCCTTGGTAACTTTGAACAATATAGGGACTTCAGGTTTTGCAAATCTGCAGTGAAAGCCACACATTCTTCTCTGCCATTTCCTGTATCAGTACAGTCAATAATGACCCTCCCTGGGGGAGACTTACCACTCGAGGAATGCAATGTATTAGCGTATATCATGGGTTTCATTGTGCGTAAGATTCGTCACAATGTCTGTAGAGAATGCAGGACAAAGCTTCAAAGCACTCTTGATCCACACAACCCTGTTCCTGTTTTTCTTTCCAAGAAGACTTATGGTAACACACTAGGAGAGGAGCTAATTGTGCCAAGTACAGTCCTTTACGACATGATTACTCAGATGGAAAACGAGTGTAGAAAGATGGTTACTGACACTTGCTATATAAGGAGAGCTCACTACAGATTTGTGATGGGCTTGGAGGAGAAGATGCAAGGAAAGTTTTAGCCTGTTCTGTGTGCAACTGCAGGTTCTTCATTGTCAACCTCTTTATACGCATCTGCCTTCATCACACTTTAAAAGATGCAAACAAAAGTCTTTTAACTGCAGGTTGAAAGTTCAGTCATCTGTAATACTGAAAATGTATATTTGCAGTGTAAGGCCCAGGTGTACTAAACATACTTGCTATGTCTTAAGTTTCGATGGTGTTTGTACTCTCATTTTTCTGGCTTTCCTTATGATAATGTTCCTTTGTCCATTAAATTTCCGAATAATATGGTTAGAAACATAATTGTATTTGTCAACATTCGCAGAAAAAAAGGTTTGAAAAAAAAAGTTTATTACGATCTGGTATGTGGCTATGTAATGTTCAAAAAACCTTAAAGAACCCAAAAATGTAATGTAACGAACAAAACTTAACTTCACACCATCGTAAATGTTAGTGCATCTGGGCCCAGTTTGATAAAATAAAGATATCAATTTCAGTTTGATAAAATAAAGATATCAATTTACAATGGAGGAGTTGCAGTCTGTTTATAGTTTGGCCTGATGTATATATATATATATATATATATATATATATATCATATATATACCTATATATACTCTTATATATATATATACATATACATACATACATATATATATATATATATATATATATATATATATATATATATATATATATATATATATATATTTTACGTTTTCCGTGGTTTTAGTTTGAAATATGCTCCTGTGAGACAGGTAACAGCAATTTGGTAAATTTGTTTGTGATTTTGGCTTTGTGGGTGCAGGAAAACCAGTAAAGGAAAATAGAGAATTTCATATATGAGCTTAGGCTCTTGTTGCTGAGGAAATATTACGTAAAACACGTGGGCAAATTTGAGAGTGCTATTTACATAAATGATATCCAGTCAGGAAAGAGGAACTCAAGTAGTTACTATCTGAAGGAGAGATTCCTACGGGATTGAATGAAACTGATTCAGACACGGTCCTAGAAGCTTCCACGGAAATAGGATCCTCTGTAATGAGAGATATGCACATTATCGCTGGCGTGAAAATGGACAAAAAGAATAATGAATTCGAAGCTGCACTGAGGGTGCAAAGAGTAATAAGAATTAATACTGCCGATGCAAGAGGCGCGCGGACGATGGGACAAAGGAGATTTCACAACTTTCTCTTTAAATATTGAATAAAGCGTGACTGAAATGGGGCTCTTCAGGGCACTTTACCTTGCAGATTTTCCGAGGGCGCGTAGAAGGCGGTCCGTGGATGACTTGCACGATTTCCGGACAGTTTCTTCCCGTGGTGAGATGCAAGAGGCTTCCGTGCGCTGACAGGCGATGGGGCTCTCGAAACTCAAGCAATGGCGTGTGGGCTCGAGGAATACGGTCGAGGAGCACGAGGAGAAGCTATGCTGGAAAAGGCCACGTGGTTGAGATGCAAAGGGCATCGATGGGGCCCAGGTGTTGAGGCGATGCTACAAGTTCCTCCACTGTATCTTCCAGCCAGCGTGTGTGTGTCGAGACCTTGGGCTTTTGCCTTTATCCCCTCCTATGGGACAGGGTGCGCCCAACACAGATGCTTTGACTCATTGCACCTGCTGCCTGAAGGTTTTTGGCCTGTAGGAGAAACGCCGGCCAGATTACTTTACTTTCGAAGGAAAGTCTTTATCAAAAATGGGGCGCTAATCGCTAAGCCTTGTTTTAAGTCGATAGACAGATGGTCTACGATCGGCGGCTGGCAGTAAATGAACAACCAACGACAACAAAGGAGGGGAGGTAATTTGCTAGCGAATTCTTGCTAATCATAATACCTCCCCATACAAGATACATACCTCCTTGGGTGTGCGCCGATATTCAGAATGGCGACAAATGCTTTACGTTACTCTACATTCTGCCTTGCAATGAACTTTACTCCTAAGGGTTTTATGAAGCTGAGACATTACTTTTAATAACACATTGGGACAATTTTCGTTAACAGAACGCAAAGTGATTTAAACACTTGCAAAGAATAATTACTTTGGGTTGGTTACCCACTGTAACTTTATAAAATGTGACTGAACAATTGTGAATTAATTAAGATTATAGGACCACGTATATGAGGCTATGGCTAACAAATGAAAAGAAAATGGTTATTGTTCAAGAATTAAAAATACCACGGTTACTTAATTTTAGATAAAATGCATGCGGGATTAGTACAATCTGCCTTCAGAAGAGGCTGTGTAAAATGAAAAACAAGCGTTTATTTTGTAAATGACATCCCCTTTTTCACGATACTGTAATGACTATACATATTAGCATTGATAATTTATCTTAGTTTTGCGTACTTGGCTCAGCTATCGTTCAACGCAGGCTGAGGATGACACCGGGAATTTGACAGTGGGTAATGCTGAGCGGAGTATTGAGTTTTTAATTCGCTAACCTTCGACTTCGCTAATTTTATCGTCTACTGCCAACTCAATGTTACTATGGCGAATTTGAGCAGACAAAAGATGTGGTAGGACAAACAGCGATCTTGGAAGGAATGGAGAGGGGAAAGGGATAATAACAAAAAATTAGCAAGACGTTACGAATGAAAACTTGGCATATGAAGAAGGCGGGACACGTCCCTCCAAAAAAAAAAAAAAAGAGCTTACAAAGGGCATTTAAATCCTGAGGCAAGTTTATGACTCGCGATTCATTAAAAATAAAGATAACTAAATGACTAAAAGAAGGTAAATGATATGCTTGGAGGAGCTAAGGAAAAGAAATTGAGGTTTATTGTGGTAGGCAGGAATTCTATCGTCCTACGCCTGTAAAATTCACGACCGGACTATCTTTCAGTCCCGGGAGAAAGTGCGAGAGAGCGTGACTCCTTCAGGAGAGAGAGGGCTAACAGCCCGGTGCCAAGGTATGGGCACAAGGGCGTGCCACTTCTCCTCTGTTATTCTTAATGATTTATACATTGTGTGGGGAATGGTATCCCGTATTTAATTGCCTCTTGTGGGATAATTTAGGAAGATTCAATAGAAGGTGATAAGGATAGAAGTTCCTGAGAACGGAAGAAGATAGAGGAGGGCCACAACATCCCCTTCTGGATTAGAATTGCCAAGACCTTCGAAAGATGATAATTGGCACAGGTGCCTTGGGCCTCTAGAGCTCTTTGTAAGCTAAATTCCCACGCCCGTGGTAATTTCGCCTCAGTCTTTCTTAATGGGACGATCGTCTCGGCGAGAAGCGGGCCAGCGACGGAGGCGCGCAGTACCACCTGGGCCTGCTGATGGAGCAGCTGACGCGAGAGTGTTCGTCGCGGGTTCTACCATGATCCGTCAGCGGCTCTTGCTTGGTTCATCGGCCAGTGAGATATGGCAGAATCCTGACTTGCAATTGCGTCGGCGACGGACTGAGGCAGAAGGGAAGCGGTCGGGAGTGGCGTGGCGGCTGCGCGAGTGCTCGATGACCAGCTCCAGGCGCGGGTTGAGGGCGCTGGTGAGCCGCGGTGGTCGGGAGGAACCGTCTCTCTGACCGGCAGCTGGTAGAGGTGCCAGGCCGGGGGAGAGAGGGGGTCCTGAGTTGGATCCGTGAATGGAGATCGTGGCGGCTCTGGCGCTGGCACTAGGAGGCAAGTCGGCGCTATCAGAGGTTTCTTGGGCTCGTCCCGGTCAGGGCCGGGGCCGAAGCAGCCCTGCTCGGGGCATGCAAGTGGCACCGGCAGAATTTAGCATCTCCTGAAGGAGATTTGATTGGGAGCACTGGCACTGGCACTGAGGCAGGGCCGGGCACTGGAGATGGGATCGGGAACCGATCGGGGGCCACTGTACATTGTGCTCAAGGTGGCACTGGTGGGGACTGCGTCCTTCTGGTACCCAGGGAGCGCCAGTCTTGGCTGAGAAGCGGGGAGGATTACTCGGCCAGCGGGTGAGATAGGGAATGGACCTAGATTATGCAGTGATTTCGGTGGGGACTGAAAGTCCTGTCCCAGGATAGCGTCATAGCCTCCCGGGGAGATGAGCACTACTGCAGGTGCAAATTTGGCTTAGTGAGGTCTTGTGACTCTCAGGTGGACCGTAGGGAGTATCATTTTAAATTGATTTATTCCTCGATGTTGTGAGTTTTTTTTTTTTTTTTTTTTTTTTTAGTCAGCCCAGCGATAGCTCCGTAGGGAACTCTGTCCCTTCGGATGAGGAGATTTGTCTTAGTCACCAGAATGCAGTGACTCCGCGCGCGGGCTGGCTACCTCGTGGAGGCCACGTATGCGAGCCCTTCGGCGGGAGGGGCCTAATGATGTGGGATCTGTGGCCGGCCAAGGCGGCGGTGGGAGTATTTACTTTATTATTGCGTGGGCATTTCGCCCCATGCGAGTGGCCATAGACCTTGCACGCCGTGCAAAAGGTCTGGCTAAAATCTTCCCGCGCTGCCCCTGTGGGCGCAGGCGGAGTTATTAGTCGGTTTTCGGGAGAGAGAGGAGCCGGTTTCTTGTTCGGCACTGTTCGGAGGAATGCCCCATTTTCTTGCATGTGGCAAGTTAGGAGAAACGCCCGAGTTTCCAGCCTTAGGGGTGTTCATCGAGGAGGGCAGGATTTATTTTCCGCCCATGGATCCTTCTTGGTGGTGGGTTTCCCACATATCTGCTATTCGGCAACCTGATTGAGTGTTGGGGCCTCCACTATATGAGTGGCGAGGGCAGGAGGCGTAGCGCGGGAAATGCTCAATTTAAACGCTCGAGTACCTCGGCGGTGTTAGTGGCTCCTTCGGTCGAGCCATTTTGTGCGCCCGCTCCAGGTGCGTGCATGGCTCGGACCAGAAGTCTGGCCCCTGCTTCTCTGGGCTGCTCTCTCCATCTCTCACCGGCTCGGGGGTAATCACAAATGCGCCGTAACTGCTTGGTATACGGCTTC
This sequence comes from Macrobrachium rosenbergii, assembly GCF_040412425.1. Lineage (NCBI taxonomy): Eukaryota > Metazoa > Arthropoda > Malacostraca > Decapoda > Palaemonidae > Macrobrachium > Macrobrachium rosenbergii. Next base: position 35,196,482 of record NC_089781.1, read on the forward strand.
CCAATTCCCCGATCGTCGCGGGAAGAGGCGTGGTAGGCAACGAGGGCGCTGCTTAGGAATTTAGTGAGAACAAGGAGAGTTCAGCGGGGAGAGATGCTTGGCATTCCAGGACTCGTTCGGCGTACCAGAAGGCCATACTTCAGGCTGGACTCCGTCCATTTTTGGCATGAAGCAGTGAGCTTGGCTGAGGGCACTCATTCCCGCGGCAGAGAGAAGTGAGGTGGCGGGCTGTGCGTTCTGGCATCTGGAGCTCAATGGCGTAAACCGCTCTCGATCTTCCATTCGTTCCTCCCCTTTTCTCTTGGGGCGGTCGGATTCTCTCTCCTCTGGTTGTTCTTGGGCAATTCGTTTCGCTCTCTCTGCCGTTCTTTATCACTCCGTTGTTCTTGACGGTTGATTCCTCTCCTCTCGTTGTTCTTGGGCAGTCGTTCTCTCTCTCTCTCTTCCACGTTCTCTTGCTCTCTCCGCCTGTAGCGCCGTCCCTTTCGTTCTTGAACCCATGCTCTCAGATCTTGCCCGATAGTCCATGTCCTTCCCAGCGGACATGCTAGGAATTCAAATCCTCGTTTTGTTGGGCTCTGGTATTAGCCATTTTGAAATAATGGTTATATGATATGTCTGAAAAGATAGGTTGTCTGAAAAAGATAATTGCAGGAATCTAGAAACACTCAATGGTCAGACTGCTGGAGAATGGATCTGTCTGAATAAGACAGGTGATTGTAAGTCTGAGAGCTTTTGTTAAAATTTGATATGTCTTGGAAAGAGCGTGGTTGTTCTTAGCGAGCAATTTCAATGTGTGTCTCGGAAGGCGTAGTTGGATTTTGTCACGCTCGGACTTGGCGGCTGTAGCGTGAAGTTAAGAGTTGTTCTAACGAACTAGAATGATCCAGTCCGTAAGACCAGATGTGTGTGAACTACACTATATAATGTCTCAAAAGGACTTGAATTTTGAGTTCGCAGAATGAGAAATTCTCGCCACGTCTGTGATTTTGTATGAGTCTCTGAGGACTGGAATTTGGAGAAATTTCTCGCCACGTTTTTGACGTAAATTTTAGGAGTCTCTGAGGACTGGAGTTTGGAGGAATTCTGTACGTGCGGCTGATAGAATTTTAAGGTCTCTGAGGACGTTTGATTTGGAGAAATTCTCGCCACGTCGCGACGTGAAGGCCCCAGGAGTCACGTGAGACTTGGAATTTGTGGAATTTTGGAGGAATTCTCGCCACGTACGACGTAAGTTTAGAACAGGACTTGGAGTGCGATTAGTCCTTAGGACTTAGAAATTACTATGTGACAGAGAAATGAATGGAAAAAAATGCTACACACGCGGGCATGGGCGGGGTGGGGTGCAGGTCGTTTAGTAACACCGGAGGTATTTTTAGATTCTGTGTGAATGAACCACGTGTATAGACCGTCACAGGATTCGGTGATCGTCTGAGAGGATCTTTAATTACAACGGCCTAGTAATTTTCCTAAGCGGAGTTTAAATTTCGCTTTCCCTAACACCTACTCGAATTCTAACTACACTGAGAGAATTTCAGCAGTAGCTGACTTCGTCGTGTCCCGCATTAGAATTTTATTCGCGCCTAGATAACAGTTAAGCTAATTCGGGAAATGCGGTAGAATTTATCACAGAGGAATTTCTTCGCACTATTCCTCGAAGCAAGAATGTAGCAGGATTTTTAACACAGAATTTATACTATTCACCGAGAAGCAAGGATGGTTAGCACTGGTTATTTCCTAACTACCCCTATCCTGAAGGCATGCATTAACGAATCTAATACGGCGGTTCTTTTCTCTCAGTGATTACATGCGTCCCTATTTCTAATTCTAGGAACAGTCACGATTGTAAAAAGGTTTTGCTAAGATAAACACATTGCCTACGTGGAATTTCTGAATCTGTGTGCTGGTTTTACACAAAGGTTAAATGGTGTCTCGTACTGAAAACAGCTTTGCTAACAATGATCCTGGCAAGTTGCAAATGCAATAGGGAACATGGGGAACTGCAACTGCAAAACGAGATCTATGGCCAGGTCGCCATTTTTACGTTTTTCCGTGGTTTTAGTTTGAAATATGCTCTGTGAGACAGGTAGCAACAATTTACGGTAATTTAGCCTTGTGATTCTGACTTTGTGGGTACGGGAAAACGTAAAAAAAAGAGGAAAACAAAGGAGAATTTCATATGAGCAGGGCTCTGCTTGTTACTGAGGAAATATTACGTAAAACACGTGGGCAAATTTAAAGGAGTGTATTTTATAAATGATATCAGAGTCTGGAAAGAGAGGAACTCAAGTAGATTACTATCTGAAGGAGAGATTCCTGCAGGATTGAATGAAACTGATTCAGACACGGTCCTAGAAGCTTCCACGAAATAGGATCCCTCTGTAATAGAGATATGCACATTATACATATTAATGAAATGGACAAGAATAATGAATTCGAAGCTGCACTGAGGGTGCCAAAGGAGTAATAAAGAATTAATACTGCCGATGCAAGAGGCGCACGGACATTAGACAAGGGAGATTTCTGGCTTTCTCTTTAAGAAAATATTACGAGACAAAAGCGTAACTGAAATGGGGCTCTTCCAGGGCACTTTACCTTAGCAGATTTTCCGAGGCGCGTGATCCGTGGATGACTTAATTTCGGGCGTTTCTTCCGCATTGGTGAGATGCAAGGAGAAAGCTTCCGTAAAGCGGCAAGGCGATAGAGGACTCCTCGAAACTCCAAGCAATGGCGTGTGGGCTCGAATACGGTCGAGAACTTGCAGTATACTTTGGAAAGGGCCACGTGGTTGGGATGCAAGGGCATCGATGGGGCCAGAGTGTTGAGACGTCTTCACAAGTTCCTCCATATCTTCCAGCCAGTGTGTGTCGAGACCTTGGGCTTTGCCTTTTATCCTCCTATGGGACAGGGGTGCGCCCAACACAGATGCTTTGACTCATTGCACCTGCACTGCAGAGAGGTTTAGCCTGTAGGAGAAACGCCCAAGCCAGATTACTTTTGCCTCCGAAGGAAAGATCTTTATCAAAAATGGGAAGTAGCCTTTAATCCTTTAAACCTTGTTTTTAAGTCGATGAACAGATGAATTACCGATCGGCCCGGCTGGCAGTAAATGAACAACCAACGACAACAAAGGAGGGAGAGGGAGAGTAATTTGCTAATTCTTATAATCATAATAATATATATATATATATATATATATATATATATATATATATATATACATACATATATACATATATATATATATATATATATATATATATATATATATATATATATATATATATATATATATACATACATATACATACATATATATATATATATATATTATTGGAAGGAATGTTATAATATATAAAACCATTCTACAAATATCATATGTGTCTGTGAAAATTTTGATGTTTTGCTTGCAGATTCGTCATTTGTTGTGACAATGTGATTTTTTTTAAATGTTTTTTCTTACAGATAAATTGTGTATCATGTAATCTTAAAATGTTTTGATATGTTTTTTCCATTTGTTTAATGTATGGTGCAGTGTACTGGAATTGTATACTGAGCGTTAACCCCAAATAGAGAGAAAGGGTAAGATTCTTATCAGATCACTACATCCTATATTTGCACAGGTGGTTGGTGTGAAGGAAGTCGTGTTTGGAGAAAGGCAGAGGCCTCTTGTCTTCTCTGACATGAGTTGACAGCCAATCAGCAAATTGCTTGTTATATGTTTATCATGTGTGCCTATCCTGTGGTTATTATCTGTGTCTTTGATTAATATTTTCCATAATTTGAGAAAGAGAGAATGAGAAAGTGAGAAGATGAAGTTGACATACTGACAGCTGACCAAAAATTGGGTCCAAAATACCTCCCTTTTATTTGCTCGGTTGGTTTGAGTGAGCAGATGGTGTCAATCATTGATAAGAGCTCTGGCATATTTCCTTCTGAGCCTTAGAATTCCCTGTATGTATACTGTACATGTATACCTGTATGTATAATGTATGTACACTTTATGTACCATGTATTCTGGGAGGGCTTGAAGATAAAAGAGGAGTGCTGAATGAGAAAGAGGCAGTTAGGAACAGGGGCTGCTGGCAATAGGTCCTGTCACTTGCTCTCTCTCAAATTACCATTCATGTATAGGGGGTTTACTGGCTGCTCTCTTATTTGTACAAGTTTTGTTAAACTCACCCAAGAAGTGTATACATTTTGTAAGAGTGATCTAAGGTATTCATATTGTGCAAGCATTGTGTAAAGTGTATAATGGTGTACCAGTTATAAAGGTAAAGTGATGTTTACTGGTTTTTATTATGTTAAGAGTTAAAGTGATGTTCTAGGTAAAAGAGAATTATTATTTTGATAAGAGGTGAATAATATCTCTTATAGTGAGTTCTAATGTGTCTTACTGCTAATTATATGTCATTGTGTATGTCATTGTGACTTGGCAGTGTTGTCTTTGAGAAAGTCTTAGAAAGACGTGAGTTTAACCCTTTTTAAAAAAGTGAAGGTAATCTTTTGAAAGATTGATATAATATTTAAACATATTTTTGTCTTAGTGAAATGGCTGTTAGTATATTTCCATTTTTGCATATTTCGTTCTTATGTCTGTGTCATCATATTACTCTAATTTTATAATTAGTGTTTTACAAAGTTTTGTGCTGGTGATTACTTAGCATTTTGTTAGTGCATACTTATTCTTGAGATTTCAGAGAATACTTATATGGATTCCAGTCAGTAATATTTTGGTGAACACTTGTGGTGAGTTTAGTTTGACGAAAAAATCGAAAAATCAAAATTTTCTGAGATATTTTATATATGGCATCATACATATCCTGGCTATCTTCTCAGAAAGTTTTATTAAAAAATTCGCCATAGTTTAGGAGTTATAAACAAAAACAGTAACCCTATCATAGACAAAATTACATTTTTCGTATAATGTAATGATAATGTCAGTATATCGGTAGTAATTTCCTTTTAGCTATGAAATAATAATATCTAAATGCATTATATGGCAACCCTGTGGACCTAGTACGCATCAGCGAAAGCCAGGAATGCCGCAGGGCAGGCAGTGACGTCAGACAGTCAGTCAGTAGCAGCTCAGAGCTTGACTAAGTAAGACGTCGCGCTGCCCAACCTGAGCCGTGTTTTGACACTCGCTTCATCTAGCTTCATTTAGCGAAGTTATATTACTTTGCAAGTCTATTGTTATATATTTTGGCTTTTCAGATATGTCATAAAAACATCAAACTGTGTAACAGCAAGCAAATAAATACACAGAGAAGCAAAAAATATCGTATATCTCAAAACTAAAGTTATCGACATTCAAACTGCATCTCCTCCATAACGAATGCACCGATCTCAATGAAACAAAAAGCAAAGGAAAGCTAAATAAATTGTCTACAAACAAATAGAGAGTTTTTTTCATTTTGTCCCTCGAAAATTTTTGGGGAATTTTTTCCAAAAAATCAATCGAAGTTTTTTCAAAAACGAAAAATATTCATAAAAAAAAGAAAAAAAAATTGAAAAAACGCTCCCTTACTTTGTTCTAATATATAATATCTGTCTACCACGTAAATTTGAGCTCTTAGTTTGCAGAAGCTATGGAGGAGATGCATTTTGAAAAATTTTTGGGGGTGGGGTTACCAGCTAATGGGGGCGGAAGACGAAAATTATGGTTACAGTCCTTTGCCCTATACAAAAATAAACCCAGGCACAAAATTTGAAACTGATTCATTAAAAAACACGGGAGTTATTAGCGAAAAACGATTTTATCAAATGCTCCTCATATTGTTATAAAACTTTGAAGGCCGATATCTCAAAACTAAAGTTATCGACATTCAAACTGCATCTCCTCCATAACGAATGCACTGATCTCAATGAAACAAAAGCAAATGAAAGCTAAATAAATTGTCTACAAACAAAGAGAGAGTTTTTTTCATTTTGTCCCTCGAAAATTTTTGGGAATTTTTTCCAAAAATCAATCGAAGTTTTTTCAAAAAACCAAAAATATTCATTAAAAAAAAGAAAAAAAATTGAAAAAACGCTCTCTTACTTTGTTCTAATATATAATATCTGTATACCACGTAAATTTGAGCTCTTAGTTTGCAGAAGTTATGGAGGAGATGCATTTTGAAAAATTTTTGGGGGGGTGGGGTTACCAGCTAATGGGGGGCGGAAGACGAAAATTATGGTTACAGTCCTTTGCCCTATACAAAAATAAACCCAGGCACAAAATTTGAAACTGATTCATTAAAAAACACGGGAGTTATTAGCGAAAAACGATTTTATCAAACGCTCCCCTTCATCAAGTATATGTTTAAAACTTGACTGATAGTTGATGGTTTGAATCTTACTTAACCAAATTACTTTCCTAATAAATTAAAGTTTTGTGAATTAAACTTGATTAAGAAATACTTAAATCTTACACTGTTGTCGGATAACAGTAAATCTTTTTGAGATTGTGATCTCTGCATATAACTTTTGAACTTAGGAATAAATTTGTCTGTTTAAAGTTTTAAAAGCACAGCATTTCATTTTGACCACCAGTAATTAGAGAAATTAATGAATGTGTACAAGGTAAGTGATATATCTGTTGGTTCACCTGAGACTTATCTAGGTAAAATAGAACCAGGGAAACCATTATATTTTCCACTAGTCTGTTTATAGCTTGTTGGTTGTTACCTCACGCATAACTTGATAAAGATACATTGATTTTCTCAAGTGATAAGCAAGTTTTATGGGATCACTGTACCTTTAGAGTATTCAGTCTTAATATTTTTGTTATGAGGTGTCAAGTATCTGGTTGAAGTGAGGTAACTTTTTGGTCTTATTATTTGTGTAATAACCAGGTCTTGATCACTTCGTGACAATATATATATACTGTATATAAATATATCTTATAAATTTATTTATTTATTTATTTATTTCATCCATGATTTTCAACCTTTTGAATGAAGCCTGGTTTAGCACCAGTTGTTATAGATAAAGAGAGGATAGGCTGTATGCATTTACTCATTTTTTCCAAATAGAATATTTAAATAATCAATCCAAATTAGTGCATTGCTATATAAATAATAATAAAAGATCAGTAGATAGTGTTACAACCCACAAAAGTGTTAACATTCGTCTTAAACATTAGTGTGGTGTATGCTAGCATTGCTAAGTAACCAACTGGTTCTTAGCCACGTAAAATAAGTCTAATCTTTCGAGCCAGCCCTAGGAGAGCTGTTAATCAGCTCAGTGGTCTGGTAAAACTAAGGTATACTTAACAAACAAATGCTATCACAGTTTACGCGCTCACCGTCGGATGGCGCCACCGGTCCCGCAGTTACAATTTTCCCGTAGGGACTCTGGTGACTGTCCACTCTCTCCTTCTCTATACTCTTTGATATGACCTCAAAAAGCGCTACCACATTCCTTTTGACAATTGTCTTACGAAGCTTGAATATTTTTTTATCAATAAATTTTGAATTTGAAAACTGTCAGATGTTTGGGGACCTTGTGTTGGGATTAATGGACTTTCGATAAAAATTCAATGTTGTCAAAATCAATGGAGTATTAAAAAAAAAACAGCTCATATCTAACGCGCAATTCAAAAGGAAACTTAATAGTGATCCGCGTGAATTAGGAGGGGAGAAAATATCCAAAGATCGTGGATTATCATAATTGCCCAGTGCAAACATTTGAAATAACAAAGAAAATTTACGTGGAAAATTGAGGAAGCAGGCAGAACTTGATAGCAAGGTGAGGCACCAGGGATATAAACATACCAGAAAGTTATATTGGTTGCAAAATTTAAATTGTGCTTTTGAAAGGATGCGAGGAGCGAATATAAAAGTCAGTGTTATTATTCTTAATTTTATTATAAACATTATTTACTCGTAAATCAAGCTTTCAGAATATCGTGGGAAAAGAGAAATCAAAGAACGTAACAAATGAATAAGACGTAACAACAGACAAAAATACAACACGAGGACCATCTATACGATTGCGGCTGGGGGCTCTTAAGTATTATTATCAAATCCATTATCAAGTTTGAGTGCTGAAATGTTTATTATTCCCAGGCCCGTAGGAGGGTAGTGCTGCCAGTGCGCCTTGCGTGGTGCACTGTAAGCATTACTCACGGCCAATTCACACTGCACGGTTCGTCTTTGTACGGCTTTTGTGAGTAGATTATTAATGGAGCTGTTAACACTGTGCGGTCCGTTCTGATGCGTCTTTCCCCCGGCCTTCACCCAGACACATCAAGGGATACGTTTGGAAGAAATCCCCGACGAACGAGAGGTGCACGGACAAAACGTTACGCTCCTTCACCGGTTGGTGTGAACAGCGATACGTTCCACTTATGGCCAAGGTGTGCTCTGAGGGACAGGTCCTTGTAGCATAAATACTCGTTCTACTTTACGAAAAGTAACCTCGTTATGTTTCGTGTACTCAGTATCTAGTACTGTTACTATTAATTCAACAAATTATTTATAAAACAAATAATTACTTTTTTTCTCTTGGTAGTGACAATAAGCGAACAGAACAGGAAAATCCTGATGATGATGATGATAATGATGATGATTATGATGATTATTATTATTATTATTATTATTATTATTATTATTATTATTATTATTATTATTCGTTAAAATCTCACAATGACATGAGTCACTGAAATGGTGAAGAAATCCACAGCGGTGTAAGTGTAAATATATATTTTAGAAATATATATAAACAAACGAGAGCTTTCGAGAACCTGCCCGAAGATCCTTCTCAATCTGCCTAAAACATTAAAGCAGTCATGGAAGTAAAAAGTTTTGAAAAAGAAAAATAACAATTTAAAACCGGTCGTAACTGGAAGATGGTCCAATCTCGTCGTTCAGGTAATAATACCATCGTTCTCCGCAGATAAACCAGCCATTCTCCTCGAGCGGCAGTTTCATCCAATGGGTCATTCCGAAGATCGTCGAGAGCAGCCTGGGCACTTGCAACTTGGGTTGCTTAGTCCAAAAGTGTCACCTGAACGAAGAAGGAGAGGCAGCAGCGGCAGCATCAGATGTGGCTAAATGACTGTCACCTAAATTGGAAATACTTGTCTTAAAACATTTGATATACTGTCTACATATCAGGTCATTCGAAGACTTATCCATTTGAGCGAAAGAATTGTTACCATACAACGACCGCTGTTTGTAACAGCTCCCTCGACCAATATCTTAATGCCTGTATCTTTGTTGTTAAATATTTTCGAGCCGTTCCATTTACGAATGACCTGATAAGTATGTAGAGAGTATATCAAGAGTTTAATTCAGCTGACAGTCATTTAAGCCACATCTGATGCTGCTGCTGCCTCTCCTTATTTTATTATTATTATTATTATTATTATTATTATTATTATTATTATTATTATTATTATTATTATTATTATTATTATTATTATTATTATCTGTGTAATGGAAAGTATAATTGATAACATTCAGCCAGTAGATAGCATACAGCCAATCTCTCCCGTGGTGAAATAGTCTCTTGAAGGCTAGTGTTGGTCTCAAGCAAGCCCTCTTCCATGTTCTGAAGCAAATAGTTGAATTGAGCTTTTGACATTCTGAAGTACTGGTAAAACTTCTTTTCATCATCTTGAAACTCCTTATATAGAGTCCAAAATTCACCCTCTGATTTCCTCTTCATTTGGCACTTGTGTATTCATACTCTTTTCTTCTTATTAATTACTCTTTTCCTTTCATCTTATTGATTACCCTTTTCTCTTCATCATCATTTAAAAGCAACGCTATTGCAGCAAGCCTCTTCAAACCGATTCTTTTTGGTTCCTTGGCATGTAAACTAACCGTATCCTATCCGCTTCGTACAAACACACTGGCATTTCGCTGGAACGTAAGCTAATCCTAACCGTACGAAGTCGAACCGTACAGTGTGAATCGGCACTAAAGGGCGCTTGCAGAGTCCCTGCGGCCCCGAGCTACACCCACTGTTTATCCTTTTGCTTTACCTCCACTTGCGCTTCCGTTCTTCAGTCTTGCTGTCCAACTTCTCTATCTATATTTCTTAGTATATATGTGGTGGTTTCTTCTGGTTCCACGTTTAGAGATTTGTACTTCGTATCCTTTATTTGCAGGTATGGGTTAGTGTGACAGAGTGACACCTCAGCAGGGTGTGGAAATAGACTATTAAACCGTAGTTCTTGCTGAGCAGATAATAAAGGTCAAAACAAAAGCTTTCTTTAGAAACAGCTTTCAGAAGAAGGGCACACGGAGAATCTCTCACCGGTGTGTAAATTATAGCTGTTGGGACTATGAAAACCGCCATTTGACTAAGCTTTCCTACAAAATGTAACTGCCTGACATCCAGACAAGCAAGGAATTTTCCAGTAAAATGTCAAAAACTTTGATGGAGATATCTGAAAAGGATCAAAGTAGTGTGAAATTATTATATTATTCCCAAAGTACAGATTTTATGATTATTCTGAAGACTCCTGGGATTCATTTTAAATTATTTGTTGGAATATCGCTAAAAAGAAAGTTAATAAGAACGTTATTCTGGCTCCTGATTCATTTTAAATTATTTTTTACCAATATACGCTAAAAAGAAAGAATAAAACCACCAACATTTATCGTCAAATTTGTCAAATGTCTACAAAACAGTATATTTCAGATTCGTGTTTGAGAAAGTGTTTCCACGACCATATAGGCTGCATGTGAGTCATCAGAGTAATAGACGAATATTGGAAAACTTAATCTCCACTATTTTTAAATATTATTATTTTGTTATTCTAAAGATATTTCTGAGACCCTGAAGAGGAACCACGAAATATCAAATTTTCCTTTTCACGACAACTTGTTAACCAAATTTAATATAGGTGTCCTTCGTACCGAACTACTGAATTGTGTCAAAGCAGTCTCAAGATAGGAATTAAAAGCAAGAATAATGTTCAAAATGGTAATAGAGGTGCGACACATTATTAAGTACTAGTTTTATATACACACACCAGTATGAAAATCTCGTTATTTCGTTCAGCCATAACAAATTGAGAAATGTAAGCACTGTCGTATACTCATGGAAAGAAAGATATACCACCAGTTGTATGAAATCTCAAAGTCCCAGAATCACATCCATGGGAGACTCAAGCAATATTTTCTACATCTCTTACACCGATTTGTAAGTTTCTCTGAAGATCTGGCTTGCTAGAGTGGATTTTAGCATGCCTCAGACTGAGCAGCGCCACCGCAGGGAATTCCAAACAATTGTAACTGTATTTTCTGCAGTGGAAAACGTAACAGTAAAATCTTTAACATCGCCAAACGAAGCCGTGAAAGATATTTCAGGTAAATTTGCACGCTTGGTATCTTTCCTGTCATCAGACCATCGAAAATGATTCTCGTTGATTCCGAGGAAAATCATTGCATTATAACCATATTCACAATTGCCATTCATCTTTTTTTAGAAAGAAAGATTTACAGTAAATACGCTTTTGTTGATATGACTAATGACAAACTAATTTTGTCTTTCACAGGTTTATTCACTATGTCCTGTTCTTAAAACAGTCTCATATTTCCTGATATTGTATTTTTCAAGGATACACGCAGACTGTGTATGTAAGAATACTCACTGGCTTACTGAAGGAGCGAACATGAAAGTCGACAAGAAACGCGGCTAATATTAGCTCAGTAACAATGTTTTCCATCCGTGAATTATCTGGTGAATGCCAAACATTTTGAATGGGAGCAGACAAGCTCCCAAACATTATGTTCATAACTGTTATGATAAAGACAGAGAAAGGCTTAGCTGAAGTCATTCGCATTATAGGATGGCGATATTTGAAAGGGACAAATTCTTTATAGAATTCGTTTTCCCCAGAATGACTTTGAACATTTGATTTCGAACTTTCTAGCGTTAACCGTGATTAAAACTTATGGTTATCGTCAATGTTTTATCTAACAACAAAACAACAACCAAGAATTCTTTATGAGGTCTTCTAATGGATCAAGTCACATCAAAGAAAAGTTTTGAAGTCTGAGTAAAAGTATTAAGAAAACATAATTGTTCTTATGTGGACGTGGTTGGATTCAACCTCCACATGACTAACAACATACACTGGCAGATTCTCACCAATCTGAATTTTCTATCTGTTTACAGAAATATCAGAGTGGTCCTGATAATCAGTAAATATGCTACAGTGTTTGTGTAATGGCAACAACAATAACACGTAAGTGCTGGATGACAAATCCAAATATAAACTTTCTAGAATATTCAGTAAACGGTGTGAAAATGTCATACATTCAAAAAGAAAATCGTGGTAATTTGAGGTAACTGTATAACATGGAAACCGTCACTGATCGGTGTGTTATGAAACCTACAAGAAGGCTTTCAGGCAACATCCTGGACCCCAGGGGACACCCCCAGTACACTTTCCCGAAAAAAACTTTTGTTATAAAGTTCTAATTCCCACTTGCTTTTCCTGTTGTCGGCATTAATAATTCTTGAAGTAAAATCTGTTTAAAGGCTCTACTTAAGCTCCAGTCCTCTCGGCTATTATGTCAACACCTACTTACCATTCTGGATTATATCCCTCCCACCTACCTTGTCCTTTACCCATCTTCCATCATCAATAATGATTTGTCAGTTAGGATGAAGGGAAACAGTTACCAGGAGAGAGAAAGAGAGAGAGAGAGAGAGGAGTTCCACGTGACGTCTCGCTTATCTGTACAATCAAATATTTTACGAATCAGATGGTGTTTTCTCTTGACTAAAAAATTACCTTAGCATGTCAAGCGTAAAAATCGCTCAAAATAGCTCTTTTTTTTTTTTCAATATCACGAGCGTGAATGTAATTCTTCTTTTGAAATTGTTAAATCCTGTTGCTCATCCCCTGATCCTTCAAAAAGTATAATAATAATAATAATAATAATAATAATAATAATAATAATAATAATAATAATAATAATAATCTTTATTTCAGCTCAGGGACGTCTACAGTACTTGGAATATACATAGACAATATAAGACACAATCGAGATACACGAGATCAAATGATAAAAATGACAATCGGCAATGTCCCCATAGTTGCTGAAGTAGCGGTAAAAATAGTAATTACAATAATGGTAATGACAGTACTAATATTGAGAATAATAGTAAAAATATTAAGAATGACAACAATTAAAAAAACAGTTGCATACAGTTAATTTCCAGCTGGGGACTTTAGGTGGTTACAAAAGTCAGGTCCAGAGGGGTAAATACGAAAAGTGATAAAACAAATCTCAATATAATAATAATAATAATAATAATAATAATAATAATAATAATAATAATAATAACAGATTCTGCAGATGACAGTTTAATAAATTGCAAAAACTGGGAATAAGTATACACAGCAACTCAAGCCACCCCTGTGTGGAGGAGAATAACGCCATTTATGGAACAGACGCCTCATTATCTCATCTTTCCCATATTTTAGATCCTCTTGCCTCACTGCTTAGGGTGCATCGGATAAGCGAACTGCTGCTGTTTCCCAGTCGGATGATGAGACTGGACACTGTTCGCCTAATGATGATTTTCAAATTATCCGGGCGGTTTTCTATGAACTTCTGCTTGGCAGAGTGGTAGCAGGTGTATTGGTGAGGTGTGTCAGAACGTCATTGTGTACAACGGTGATACGTCTCGTTGCTTCTCGGTTATAGTTCGTTCAAAGGGGGTAACCCCATTTGCTGTAGCAGTACGAGCGGAAGAGCAGCCTTTTCGCGTCCCTTTTTTTTCCCCCTTTCTTTTATTTGAAATATTCATTGTACAAAATACAACATTCTTTGGCTACATTATTGTGTTTAGGAACACTTCCATGTACCAACAATCTACAGATTTTCATACACAGCACTCAATAATCAACTAAAATAGCTGTTATTTATAGCTGTACAAATTGTTCAGCGCACAACAATTACACTACATTTATAACAGTAGTCTTTAATTTGCATCACAGAAAATAACCAATATCCATCTTAAATAATATTCGGACTAACCGACCTAAAGCGATAAAGGGAATGGCACCGTACACAACTGAGCCAGCATCTTTCTAAAATACATATTTCATATATTTCCTTGAGAAAACCTTACAAAAGTTCCTTTTATATGTACTGCGGAAGTTTCGTGCCTCGGTGACAAAAGGCAAACCCCCTTGCAATCATGTTACCAGTTGCACATAGTTTACAACGCCTCAGTTCTATGTCTACCGTATCTTTTAGGTCGTCCGTGATGACGTGGCCCAAATACCGAAATTCATGCACGGATTCCAGACGATGATTTCCGAGGAAAATTTGCGGTTCTGCAATATGCTTAAACGATCTCGGAGCAGCAACATGCATTGGGTCTTGGTTTCGTTTTACAGGATATCAAATTCCTCTGCATATCTGCGGCAAGTGTCGATGAGTCGCTGGAGACCTTGCACTGATGGGGAAATCAGAACCATTTCGTCGGCATAACAGAGCTTGTCTATTGTTGTTTCGTTGATAGAGCATTCGATTGGAAGTGAGTTCAGTTTGACATTCAGGGCATCTGTGTACGTATTACACAGGTATGGACAGAGAATATCCCCTTTCCGGAGCCCGTTTAGGGAGCCGAAGTTGTACGACAATACGTTACCCCATTTGACACAGAATTGCTGTGTGGAGAACTAGCAATATACAATACCAATTAAATATAGAGTTGTGCCTCGTTTGTGCAGCTTCAGGAAGAGCTTCAAGTAATTTACTCTGCCAAATGCTTTTCTCACATCTACAAAGTATAGGAAAACAGGAGAGGTTGATGATAGGTAATAGTTCAGCAGTTCTTCCAGGATGCAGATGCAGGTGTCGGTTGAGTGGGTCGCTTTAAATCCGAACTGGTTGTCAGTAGTGTGTAGGAAGGGGAGAAGTCTCACTAGAAGAACTATAGGAAATGTTAAATGTGATACTACGACATAAGTTCGTAAAGTCTGATGATAAACAACACACAAGAAGAGGACTGCCATCATACAACATAGAGATAAAGAGGAAAATGTGTTTTAGCTCAAGTCTATCAAACGATGTGCTCCATTACAGTTGGAAAACCGAGCGAATATTTTCGAAAGACTGAAATCAAGCGTAGGTGTTTTCTGGTGCACCAAGAAGTCGTTCAACTTAAATAGGAATGTAAGCAATAACACTTTGTCAAAAAGAAATCAGTTTAAAGCTTTTAAAAATTAAAATGGTTAAGACAGAAAAAAGAACACTGATGTCAAATTTTTAAAAAAATCTACTCCTGACAGGTCTCAGAGAATCAGAATTTGAAGTCTAATTTACGTATCCACTTCAAGTCTACTTTCAAGTAATCTAAGCACAGAACTGAGTATTGAGATTTGTATTTATAGAGCGCAAAAGGGAAATAAAACACTACTCACGAATAGATGAGTTTTACCTGAAAATTCTCCGATCGTACACCTGGAAAACAATCTGACCATCTAAGTATCATTTGATACGATGAGAGCAAGTGTTCAAGATTTTTACTAATAAACAGATACAATCAAGGGACGATTTTCTGACAGACTTGCAGGAATGGAACCGGTGAATTTAAAAGATGCATTCAAGAAAATTATAAAATAGATCAATATAAGATGAAAAGTAAAAGGAAATGGATTCTTCCTTCATATATGTGCGCATAAGGGTATAACCAATAACCTGATAACATCTGAGCTTTTTCAGATTGAAGTACAGAACCTTAAAGAATTTCTAAATAGACGTATTGCCGATGAACATCCACTGAGACTGGGCCTCGGGCGGTTATTCTTGGCATGCCCTATCCCTGAAGAATGAAAGTAATTTGATCAACAGTACAAAGAAGGAAAAATATATTAAAGTTGCTCTTGGGGGCTCATCAGACAGCGGAAAGTTTTTGCTTTCACTTTGTACAATGAACAAGCAAAACTGATAATAAACTTAAACCAGCAAAAACCGACCATTGAATTAGATTTCACTCAGCCATTCAAAGGAAAATAGTATTCTTAGAGATTTATTATTTCTAAACACTGTCATTTAACGTGGAATGGAAGGGTAATAGGTGAGCTCCCGTACATAATACTAATATACTTTTTAAAATCAGCATTTAGAGCAGAATACATTTGATAACTAAAAAGTTACGGATAACTTGAAAACTGAAACTGTGCGCAGACTTGATTACAGTTTTCAGGAACTAGTAAATAGGATTATTCACGTCATGGCAAAAGTTCGCCAAGATAGACTGAATGATTAAGAAGTAATTAAGATTAGCTTAAAGCTGCCCTTCCCACGCGCACCTGGCTGCCTCCGAGAAAGACGAGAGCCGCACGGTCTAGAAGACTTTCCTCAGGTGTCACAAGAGTTCATTTACTAAAATTAAGTGATGAATAACGTATTAGCAGTCATGAAGTTATATGCAGAATAACTTATAATATTCCACGCATCTCTCTGGGTGATATGAAAAAGGAAGTAATGGTTAATCTTACCTTTTAAATAACAAGCTTCATTGAGACATCACATTGAAAACAAAATAACAAGGAAAATTAGGCTGAATTATGTTAAGTGGAAATTCAAAGACGTCAAGGAATGAAAATAATCGGATGTTTGTAGTCGTAATTAGAAAAGCAATTGCGATACTACACTTTTTACCTAACTGCAATATGGCAATCTAAAAGAGCTTTCAGAAGTCTGTGGGCCATAGAGACAGAACGTAGGGGAAGCATAAAATGAAGAGTTTTGTATCCATCATTGGTAAGTGGAGAAAAAGGCCCGCACCGTGCTCGTGTTCGACACGATTCAGGGGACATTTTCGATCACGATATGCGCTAAAGGACATTTTATTGCTCGTGTAATTTCCCTAATGATTTTCCCGTCACGCTTCCACTTCGTGTCTCTCAGGTGAGATACCGTAGCTCGTCTTTAGGCTGAATCTTCAACATCATCATCATCATCAAAACACCATCATCATTATCTTAACGTCTATATACTAGTAAATAGAATTACTGTACACTGAGCTAATCTCTTTTCATCTCATTTTGTGAAAAGGGAGATTTTATTTAAATTTCAATATGAAAACACTGGCAGCAGGGATGCGAGCAATGACAGAAACGGTGAAAGAAAATTAAGTCTCCGAATAACAGTCATAGGCTGCGTGCACCCGGCAGTTCATGACTTTCCACGTATTCAAAATGCTTATAGGCAGATAGATAAATAGCTAGGATAGATAGACAGATAGATAGATAAAGGAGATTTTCTGTTTCCCCTTGCACATCTAGACTTTAGTAAAGGAAGCCAATGCTTTAACTTATTGCCAAAGCCATTGAAATTCTTGCAGATATTATATACCACGGCTCTTGTAGGTATTGTTCAAGATGAAACTTAGCAGCAAGTCGATGTTTCTGCTCTATTTTCGATGACTGAAAAATACGGATGTACTAAATATACTAGTCTCTGCATACTAGGATCTTATAATGATGATACTCTGAGCACACCCGAGACAATTACTCTCTATCTGGAATTATAAACTAATTCTTTTATCAACTCTAGAAAAAAGGAAAGGAAGCCCACACTCCCATCTCTCTCTCTCTCTCTCTCTCTCTCTCTCTCTCTCTCTCTCTCTCTCTCTCTCTCTCTCTATATATATATATATATATATATATATATATATATATATATATATATATATATATATATATACATACACACACACACACAAATACATATATATATATATATATATATATATATATATATATATATATATATATATATATATATATATATATGCAGACAATGTTCTTAGAGATTACAATTAGTTCTTCAGCCTAGCTGCAAACAAAAGGATGTTATCCCACAACACTATGGAATGAACGTTCCTAAGTGTCTGAAATAATGTTTGTCCTTTGGAATCCAAAATTAGAAAGTCCTTTCAGTTGTTCAGATCTTGCTATCTTACAAATCAGTTAAACATGCAATATGCCTGAAGTATAAATATTTAATGAAATGCGGTGATAGATGGCCAGCTGTTCACGTGTCTGTGTATATGCGTCATTATCGCATTCATTCTCATTAAAATGAGCATGCACATTATTATATGTATGAATAAGGCATAACCCTGAGAAGCGTTCTCAATAATAACCGGAGACTTCTTGTACTTTACCATGTACATTATAAAAAAATCTTTGATAGTATGATTAACCTTCTAAACACCAGAAATCTAAAAAAAAATCTAATTAAGACAACATTTGAACTGAAATTTCAATTATTATTTCAGTCCTTCTTAATTACTGAACGGGATGAAACTGTCTGTTCTAATCATTTCACAAAGAAGTCCCTCCAGCGGTTCACGATTCATAACATAACAAATGACGATCACGAGAGGGGTAGCGTAGCATACCATATAGTATTTTTAAAGAAACCAACAAGCGTCTTTTCTATACGTTATTTTGGAAGCATTGTTATTTCAATAGTTGTAATAGTTAGAAGGTACAATTTGTAAATTTTGGAAAATAATATTTGATACTGATAAGTATTGTGGGGTTTATGTACATTTCCCAAATACTTTTACATATTATGTACTTATTTCAGTATTTTGAAATATCCGAGATATCTTTAAAATTGTAGTGTACACATTTCTTCAGTATATATATTTACCATTATAACATTTCCTATATCTTCTTTTAAAATATTGGAATACAACTTTAATTACAAAATATGCAACATAAACTCATTCTTTCAGAACGTAAATGTAAAAAGATACTTACCATAAAATGATCAATAAATTCAGGTTCCGTTTCAGAATCTGTCACTACAGAAATGCAATAAATATTTCTCAGTAATTTGCGGATATGAAAGAGTTCAGCTAATCTCCAAGAACACCTTCATCATGAATTAGTTCAGCTGTGGCTGATACAGCAGTGATTCCTTTTTCAACTTCACTGCCGCTTGGGGTACTCCACAAGCCTTCTTGGTCGACGTGATACTTTGGGTTAACCTCTTCAGCTGACTCTGGTCAATGTGCAAGAATTCAATCAAAGGTTTTTTCACATGACGACCTGATCATATTCAAGAAATACTCTACATGAACTTATCCCGATGAGGATTTCTGTAAGTGACGTTGAGAAATTCCATACCAAAGTAATAAAAAGGTACAAACTGCAATCAGCCATTGGATCATTTTGCCTTTCTGCTCCTTGCAGAGTTAAATATTCCTCTTAAAGTATGGGAACAGCACTGGAAGAGGAGAAAGATAATGTTGATGCCATTCACATAAACTCATCAGGATTGAAGCAGAATTTTAATTTTTTGTAAAGTGCCGCTACCATGAGTGATACCTGGAAAATATTTTTACCAGAGTGTACGTAGATAATTGTATTTGTAGGTAGACAAATTATCTTGTAATTCTATTAAACTCTGAGCTTTCCAGTAATAATATATTGCTGTTTTGTAACATATGACTGAAGACAAGTTAATCACTGCACTCTTCGATATATTGTAATAATCAGTTTTACTTTGTGTTTTGACAGGTTCATGGTATGATTTTATTAACTTGCGAGCTATAAAGCATTATAGTATTGCTGTATTGGGATAATATGTGGAGTTCTGTTGAATTCTAAACTCTGCAGTCCACTGCATATAAAAAAATCTACGTGATACGATACACGCATGCACAGAAAGACGCACAGGAACAATACACAAATGCATACGTACATACATACATATATACATACATACATATATATACTATATATATATATATATATATATATATATATATATATATATATATATATATATATATATATATATATATATATATATATATATATATATATATATATATATATATATATATATATATATATATGGGGCCAGCCAAGCTGGGGCCCAAAGTACACCATAAAGGAAGTAATAGGAAAGGCATCCTCATTCTGTATAGTTTACTGTCAATTCCGACGTTTCGCGACAAATCCCAAGTCGCATTTTCAAGGCTACAAAATATAATTTGCGGAAATTAATTACTCAAAATAATTTGTGATGACATACAAACGATGAGGATGCCTTTCCTATTACTTCCTTCATGATATATATATATATATATATATATATATATATATATATATATATATATATATATATATATATATATATATATATATATATATATATATATATATATATATATATATATATATATATATATATATTATATATATATGTATATGTGTATACATACATACATACATACATATATATATATATATATATATATATATATATATATATATATATATATATATATATATATTTGTGTGTGTGTTTGTGTTTGTGTGGTTACAGTTCTTCATAATTACTGAGACAGGGACAATTGGCAGCCTTTGGTATCCTACGCTAAAAAGTGTTATAGCTGCTCAGAGAGTTGAGGCAATTAACTTTCTGGAACACACAGAAGCCAGCGACATCCCCCTCCCCCGCCCTTCACTCATGAGACGCAGGGAGAAGTAATAGCTGTGAATCCTTTCATGTAAATTATATCGATGTTGTAGCTTCTTTTACTCTGTCCTCTCAACTATAAACGATTGCAGGATGTCGTGGTTGAAGTTACCTGTTTCACTCAAATTTAAGATTCAGTTAGGATGAGTAAACTAATTAAAGTTTTTAATCTGTTTCTTAGATGATTAGAAGAGAGAAGGTCTGGAAATTAATTCCATTATGTCACTTGCAGATAATAAGGTTCTCCTTATCATGGACGTTTAGTCAAGATGTCAGTCATATTTTAGTTTGTTTTTCCAAATGAACCATGATTTATATATTCTGAAACTGCAAGTAACATAATTTTTTTTTTTATTTATCACTAAGTAGGATACTGCAACATAAACATTTCCATCGAGAAAATAACGAATATTACAGCTTTGATATTTCTTTCAGCTTTTGAAATTCTTGCCTTGAAACGTCTCGTATTTCCAAAAGCTATTTTCAAAGTATATCACACACAAAGCAAATGAAATATTTTTGATCTCAAGTAAAGCAAAGAAAACAATCATAATTGCCGGAATAAAAATCAATAATTCTAAAACACTTTCTTTCATAAAGCCAGGCACTAACATTTAGTTGACGTGTCTTAGATTATTTTTCTCCTGCCGTCCTCCAGCACAATTAGATAAACATTTGCTAGCTTTCTAAGAGTAAAACTGCTCATGGCATCTTTTAAAAATGACGAAGAATCTTCTAAAGAGTATAAAGATTATGTTCATAAAACGCGTTGTAAGACTTGGTGCCCAAATAGCGTTTGGAAAGAAGGGAAGGCTACGAGATAAATTATGGACTGTGTTTTCTTTACACATATTTAAAGAGTCCCACAGCAGGTAAATGTTTGCTGATGAACTCTCTTATCTTTCGTAAGGGGAAGATAATTACGTAAAGAAAGGGGAGACCGATAAATCCCTCTCGCAACCGTTCACAGCATAAACTACTTCTGTTCGAAGAAAAGATTGATTAGCTAAGGAAGAATCTTTCTGGATACTTAAAAATTGGCTTTTGCAGTACGCAATCTAGGTTCACGGGTTCCCCTCCCGCGCCCCCCGCCCCTTCCCCGATACACACCTACCGCTCCATCCCCTTCCCCTCCCTCTCTCTTCTCTCTCTCCCTTCCGGAATAGATGTTGGGCTGAAATTTAACAAAATGATCATGAATCCATATGATCCAATTAAACGGAGCGATTACATAGTGAGTAATGCACTGCTAGCATCTGCATACAAACATGCTCACTGAGCGGCAAATGAGTAACATCTTCTCGAACTACCTTCTGTAAAGAGGCAATTCCAATAAGAATATATATAGTATATATATATATATATATATATATATATATATATATATATATATATATATATATATATATATACTCATATTACGCTGTGGTATTGCAGTAAAAGACATTCATATATATATATATATATATATATATATATATATATATATATATATATATATGTATATATATATATATATGTGTGTATGTATGTATATATACATGTATATATGTACTGTATATATATATATATATATATATATATATATATATATATATATGTATGTATGTATGTATGTATGTATGTATGTATATATACTTATTGGAATTGCCTCTTTACAGAGAGTAGTTCGTGAAAATGTTACTCATCTGCTGCTCAGCTCAGTGAGCATGTTTGTATGTAGATGTTAGCAGTACGTTACTCACTATGTAATCGCTGCATTTCACTCTTCAACCTTTCAACTGAAACACATCCATACCAGATCCATCACAATTATTCTGTGATTTAATTCATTTATGTAACATTCAGCTCTGTTTATCATCTGTCATCAATCTTTAACGACTGGGATATTCGCTTCATGAGCAAAAGACTATATATAATACCCTCGAGCAGTATCTCTCTGTGTGCATCTTGTATTATGAGATTAATTCTCTCACTAAGGTTTTCTCTCAGAATATATTTCATTTCGCTTATTTCTGGATATGAACTGTGCTTTCTTCTGAAACATTTTATCTGGTAGCCTTTTTGTTGTACTGTACTGTACTCCCATTTTCTTCTTAATGTCTTGAATCTGTCTCTTGCAAACTTTCACATTCTTTTTCTTCCCCGACCTGGAACAACACTACAAATAATTTCCTTTACAAACCTACGCTCAAAAATACACGCACGCTTATGATCACATCCCCTTACAGATGTCATTCAGTACCCCATTCTTCCCTATCTTGAACCCCCTAACTGATCGCCCACCTGCCGTTCTATGGGGTTTTAAAAACCAGCAGAAAACCAGATCCTTTAAGGAAACCACGGAAACCAGGCTGCGGTCAATAGTTCAACCGACAGACGCCTTACTTTGCACTAACCCAAAATGTTGAAATGACCACCACAGGGGAGGTCTGAAAGAATTCTATTCGAATATAATTTCTGCTATGCTTGCCTTCGGCAGGGATACCTTTAGATCTCGTCAAGGCAACTCACGTAATATACCTGAATGGAATGACTTGGTTAAAGATCTTTATACACATTCACGAGAAATGTTTTTACCGTGGAGGCAAAGTGGTAGCCAGAGGGAAGGACACTTTGCACTGCTAATGAGACAGGCGAGAGCGCAGTTCCGACTTGCCCTTAAGCATTGCAGACTGAATGAAAAGCAACTAAGAGCTGATGCAATGTGTAGAAAATTAGAATCTGGCGATTACCCTTGTCTTTGAAAA
Organism: Macrobrachium rosenbergii; assembly: GCF_040412425.1. Taxonomy (NCBI): domain Eukaryota; kingdom Metazoa; phylum Arthropoda; class Malacostraca; order Decapoda; family Palaemonidae; genus Macrobrachium; species Macrobrachium rosenbergii. Next base: position 35,219,706 of record NC_089781.1, read on the forward strand.
GACATTAAATCCCTAAATCCCTAAACTAAAAAGCTATCACAGAGTAGGAGAAGCCGTCGGTGACGAGGCTATCACAAGAATGTGGGGCGATCGCTTCAGTAATATCCTAAATTGCATAAACGATCAAGACTCCCGAAGGGATGTAGATAACCTTCTTACTAACAACATTCAGTTTCATTTCGCCGATCGTATTACGCCAGGTAACATCAGCGATGCCATAGACAACCTACCTGATAATAAATCGCCAGGCTGCGATGCTCTACCTGTTGAAGTTTTCAGATTCTGCCATCCAATAATTTACATTTTGCTAGCTGCTCTATTCAATGCGTGCATAATTCACCAGTTTCTCCCAGACTCGTATACTTTTAGTTCACTTAATACCATTAATAAAAAAACAAGCTAAAGGATGCAGCTGACCCTGGCAATTATCGCTTGATGGCAGTTACTACAATTGCGTCGAAGATACATGAGTCCGTTCTTCTAGTGAGACTTCTCCCCTTTCTACACACTTCTGACAACCAGTCCGACTTTAAAACAAAATACTCAACCGACACCTGCATCCTGAAAGAATTGCTGAACTATTACCTATCATCAACCTCCCCTGTATTCCTGCGTTTTGTAGATATGAGAAAAGCATTTGACATAGTAAACTACCCGAAGCTCTTCCTGAAGCTGCACAAAAGAGGCACACCTCTGTATTTAATTGGCATTTTATGTTTTTGGTTCTCCACGCAGTAATTCTGTGTCAGTGGGGTAACGTATTGTCGTACACCTTCGGCTCCCTAAACGGGCTCTGGCAAGGGGGCATTCTCTCTCCATACCTGTTTAATACGTACACAGATGCCCTGAATGTCAAACTGAACTCACTCCCAATCGGATGCTCTATCAATGAAACAACGATAAACAACCTCTGTTACGCTGATGATATGGTTCTGATCTCCCCATCAGTGCAAGGTCTCCAGCGACTCATCGACACTTGCCGCAGATATGCAGAGGAATTTGATATCCTATACAATGAAACCAAGACCCAGTGCATGTCGCTGCTCCCGCGATCACTTAAGCATGTCGCAGAACCATAAATTTTCCTTGGGAATCATCGTCTGGAATTGGTGCATAAATTTCCGTATTTGGGTACACATTATCACGGACGACCTAAAAGATACGGCAGACATAGAACTGAGGCGTCGTAAATTGTGTGCAACTGGCAACATGACTGCAAGGAGGTTTGCCTTTTGTCACCGAGACACGAAACTGCTGCTCTTCCGCTCTTACTGCTCCAGTATATATGGGTGTTCCCTTTGGACGACCTATAGCCGAGAGACCATGAGACGTATCTCATGTTCACAACGACATTCTGAGACAAACACTCCCTGCTATCACTCCTCCACGCAGATGTTCACAGAAAACCGGCTGGATAATTTCAAAATCATTGTTAGGCGAACAATGTCCAGTCTGATCACCCGACTGAGAAACAGCAGCAGCTCGCTCATACAACACATCATCCTAAGCAGTTAGGCAAGAAGATCTAATTGTGGGAAAGATGGATAATGAAGCGTTTGTTCCTTAAATGACTTAGTCTCTATTTTTTCAATTATAAAGTGTCATCTGCAGAATCTGTCATTATTATTATTATTATTATTATTATTATTATTATTATTATTATTTATTATTATTATTATTATTACTGGTATTTTCTTTTTGTATTATTTTTACTGTGATTAATATCATTGTGGAGTTATGCTATTTTCAATTCTCGTATTTAGCCTTCTGGACCCAACTTCTGTAACCACCTAAGGTCCCTAGCTGGAAATTAATCGTATGCAATCTGTTTTTTTAATTGTTATAATTTTTTAAGTCTTTTTTTACTACTATTCTCAATATTATTACTGTCATTGCCATTATTATGAACACTATTTTTCATACTCCTTCAGTAACTGTGTGGATATTGCCGATTTATCATTTTTTATCATGTTATCTCATGTATCTAGATTGTGTATGTTATTGTCTCTACTTTGTATATTCCATGTATATGGCCTTGAGCTGAAATAAAATCTATTATTATTATTATTATTATTATTATTATTATTATTATTATTATTATTATTATTATTATTATTATTATCATACATACATATATTTAAGGATAAATCTGTACAGATAGCTTTCGGGAATCTGTTCGATTCCCATTTTCGATCTGACGCTAACTGGTTCTGTTCTTGCCCGATGCGGTCGTTTCGATGGTCTTCAGCAGCTAGGAGGCGCCGGCAGCATCGGTTACTGGTAACTGGTTCTAACGGGAGAAAGAGAGCAACCGCAGCATCAGATGAGCTAACAACACTCTCATAATGGTCTTTATTCTCAAAACCTTTAATATATTTCCCGGGAATAAGATTGTTGGTGAATTTATCTTCCTGCGTAAAAGATTTATTACCCTCCATGGATAAACTACTACCTATCGCAGCACCCTCAACTAGTCTTCTTATGCCAACATTTTTACTTATAAAAATTACTAACTAACACATTATTATCCGCATGTCACTTGTATCCTCTTTTGTGTTCCCCGATTCTTGCGAGCAACCCTCTACCACTCTCCCCAAAATATTTAGTCACATTCTGTGCAGGGAATTTCATAAACACCAATAAGTTTATTGTTATGATTCTGTGTACTATTGTTGTGTATAAGAAGTCTTTGAATAAATTTATTATAATTCTAAAATATATTTGTTTCATCATTATGATTTTTATTTACAATTTTCCTTATTCAGTGTAAGTGTGGATTAAAAGGGAGAGCAAGATAATTTATAAATTTCTTTTTGGTATGTTCTTTTGAGGAACCTATATAGAATATCCTTCTAGCTTTTTTAGTAGCATCATTAGTAAAATGTTCAGGGTGACAAAGTTTTTTTTTAAAACATCTTCGATATATTTGAGTTCTCTGTCGATGAAGTCGGGGTCGCAAGTTTTCAAATCTTTCAAAACAAAATTGACCAAGATGTTGGTTTTAACTTCATGCTACTATAAGTATTTTCTAATAATAATAATAATAATAATAATAATAATAATAATAATAATAATAATTAATAATATTATTATTATTATTATTATTATTATTATTATTATTATTATTATTATTAATAATAATAATGATAAAATTTTGGTCTGAACATTTTAAAAACGTCATTCTACTCAACAATTTAATAAATGTTTTCGGAGACGCCAGAGTAAATATAAGTAAAGTTAAACTCCGATAATAAATTGTCATTGAAAAAGCAGATAGCAGTAACTCTAATTCATGAGATTAATTTCAGCACATAAGCGACAGTACCTGGTGCCAATGGGGAGCTACAGTAGAATCATATTAGAGAACATTAGTTCAGTGCAATCTTCAATTGAAATTCCTCTGCTGGTAATAATGCAGCAACTCGGTACGTGGTCAGCAATATCATGAACCACTTATCTGTGAGCGATCTGGAAGCTAATAGCTACTCCGTAACTTGTAATTTTCGTAATGACTAGCTTCTCAAAAAGAGTTAATTCGACTCTGATTTGATAATGAGTAATGCTAATGTTCATTTCAGTTGACACTGGTACTGGACTTTTACTTTCTCTGGTCAGTATTTCGTTAGACAGTTTATGATTGATATGTGTTTTCGTAACTCTAGCCTAAGAGAAGTCATTCTCTTTCTTACTGGAACACTGGAAGCAAAACAGACGAAAGTTTATATATATATATATATATATATATATATATATATATATATATATATATATATATATATATATATATATATATATATATATATATATATATATTGCCTTAAAGGAAATGTCCAAATAGACTGAAGAACACTGCTTAATGACATGATTTCTCAAAAGTCAGATAACTTCTCACTGTGTCCTTATTCGCAATTCTACTCATATTACCCTTATTCATATTTGTCTACGAATTTTGGCCTTGAGTAACTTCAATATTTTCGGAGACCGAACTTGGCTGGCTACTCCACCATACCAAAATTGCTTCACTAATTTTGAGATGTTCCCTACTTATTCTTTATTTTTCTCAACAGCCTGACCTTAAATAACGTCAGCAATTTTGTAGGTGAAGGCAATGAAATCTGAAACATATTAAGACCATATTAGTGGAAAATGTTCTAAAGCATTACCTTTTTTACTTCAAATTCCCCTACAGAAGAGCAAATAAAGATAAAACAAACAAAAAATTCACTCCTGTTTGACAAAAGCCAACGGAGCGGACTGCGTTCAAAATTTATTGTCAAAATGCTTCGACCTGAGTTCTCGTGCTCTTATTGAAAAATAAGTTCTGCCGAAACGTATTTTCTGGTAATTTCTTATGCATCCTCCTGTGGTTAAAAGTGTGGATGATAATGCTGATAACAGCTTGTGTTCATCAGAAATACTTCAGCAATTCTTAGTTTATCTTTTCTGTCTCTGATCACTGTAAGGGTGCATATAAGATTATTGGCGTTATATTTACCTCCATCCCATTACCTTTCTGATAGCGCTGTAAAGATAACTCATGAATTATATTCAATATTCTTCAATGAACTCTTCATGTATTTCGAAAAGTCTTTTATGATGCAGAATGATTCAGTATCTGTTAATGACCCATGAACTTTTTCTATCGTTTGACAAATTTAATGATTTTCATTCAGGCTGTTAATTATCAATTTACTGATTTTAGTTTCTGGTAACTCGTGTAATTTCTGAAAAATGCTTTTAACTAATTGTTTGTTAATACTCATAGGATATTAATGGATGGTACTTATATGTTACAACGATGAATTCCATAATGCAGGGTAATTTACGTTCTTGAATTATAATGTTTATAAGATCGTGTAAATGTAATTGGAATGTCAAGTTTCCACATAATACTGATGTTATTTAGCAATCATTTGTCCTGCTGACACTACGTTAACAATCACTTTAAATTAACAGAGAGAGAGACAGAGAGAGAATATGTGGTTTACTTCAGTCCTAATACTCACTTTTTTTTGTGATTGTTATCTCTTGATAAAATTTAGTTCTCAAAACTTGAAAGCAGAGCAAATCGCAATTTTTACATGAAATGTATACGCATGTTGTCTGTACAACTCACTAAATTAATGGGAAAGAATACATCACTGAAATCTGAAAGACCAAGTTCCAAATCTGATTGTAAAACGTTTCATAAGCCTCTTTCCTTTGATTAAGATTTTGCTTGGTTATTTTAACCCTATATCTGTTTTCTAAGGATTATTCTATCGAGTTTACACTGCGTAATCAAGAATTCTGCCGTCGTAATTGAGCGTTCAGAGTATCAGGTCTGATTTTAGTAGTTTGCATAGCTCGACTTCCTCATCAGTTCTTTCCGCAAAATAGATGCCAGTCAGGTACCACGTGGTGTTGTCGGTAGAAAGAGTTCGGAGGGCCACACCAGGTCTCCCATTCCCTTTTCACTTTCCTGACATTTAAGGCTCTTAAACACTGACAAGTACCAACTTAACGTGAACCAACCAAAAAGTAAACCAACCGGCTACCTTTCAAGTGTATCTTTTTAAACTTCACTTTTTGATCACTATCTTCTAACTGGTCCATATCTGCTTTGAAACTTTTCACTTTGTGTTACCATTGAGTCTGTAACAGAGAACTATATTTGCTCTGGTTATCTAGATTCACACAATGATTCCAATACCTTGGTTCTCAGGGTCTTTATGTGAAAAGGGCAGGTTGTATGAATTGATCTTTTGACGGTGCCAAGTAAAATAGCACTTAAGTGTCCCAGACTCAAATGGCGCACATTACAACGAAAACGATCAACCTGTTACAATCTTTAACATAATTGTCTGAGTGTTATAACTGCACCGTCATCACTCATTCCAAAACTGTTCAATTTGAGTAGTGCTTTGAGTAAAATTAAGTTAGCATTTTGGTTATTTTTATGCTTTACAGTTTATTTCTGGTAGATGGGTTGCCTTTGCCCTTCCAAAGGCTTGGCCTATGTGTCAGACGGGTGGAGTAGCAGTTTCGTGCTTTCCAAAACACGATTACTATGCAAAAAGCCTATCTAGACTATTCAGTGCGCCAGTGTTTATTGCTGATTTAAGTTAATCCTAGGTACCGAGGTATTTCTTATTGAAATTCTCCCTAATAAAAGAAGCCAACCATGGATGCTTCTATTTTTCATTTAGTATTGTTAGAAACTTTTATTCAGTAGATATTTTGACATCTCAAAGTCTGTTTGATTCTGATGATCTCTTGACACATTATTAGTCTAATAATGACAGGTCATCTTTACCTGAAAAGTTTTTTCAAATAACTTTTGGCTTCTGTCCCTACTGCAAACGCAAAAGCTCTTTGGAATATGTTCTTTATTCCTAGTGTCCCAAAAGATGCCCTAGGCTTTCCTCAAACCATTTCTCATGAGCGAACTCATATGGTACCTTTAGCTCTTCAAAATCCTTCTTGCATTTCCTGCTTTCTTCCGAACTAAATTTTTTCTCTGGCGTGCCGAGTGAAAACCTCTTTGTCCATTCATTAATTAGCACATAACTTCAGCAACCGACTTATATTTGCTCACTGTAGTGCCATCTCTCTGCTTGCTAAGTAAATCTTTAATTCTTATTTTCATCACCCCCACAGGCAAGACGCATAAATCACTGTGGCTATTTCAGTTTTTAGAGACGTGTTAATAATATATAATGAAAGGAATAAGTTATCACCTAATAATTCTACTCAAAATGCATTGTAGATCTAGGTTTTCATGACCACTATTATTACGCTGTTGTCTAAAGAGGTGATTATGTACAGATATGAGAAAGTGAGGCTGATAATCTGAATTGCCACACCTGTAGGTAATTTTAATTGCTGTTGCATTTAATTGTCCGTAAATAGCCAACGTTGTGTTCTCATTCATTTCGTCAAACGTTTCTGTGGGAGGTAAATGACTACCACTCCATGCACTTATGCTTTCTGTTTCCATCTATTTTAGTGCAAACAAAACTAATCATGCAAACATATAAAATGACAAATGACTTGAATTTTTACTTAACTGTTCTTCACATTAACGGTCAGTTATGCCGTAGAAACCATGGCAATAGACTCTAAACGAATTACTTACTTCACGCTGAGTTATTAAATGAAACAGACAACACGAGAGACTTGATCGTGGCAGAGCAGAGGTCTAAATAAGGTTCGTGGTATACTGTAATATTCTCTAATAATAAAATCCGAGTGGATCTTTCTTGTTTGTCTTAGGGTAGGACATGAGACCATCCACCCTCCTCCTGCAAACCTATTTGTCCAGCCTGGGTGGTGGGAAAGGTAGGTAGGGGATCAGGAGGGTAGGGGGACATGACACAGCCACTCTCCTCCTGCAAACCTGTATGTCCGCCTCGGGTGGGGGCGGGGTAGGAAGGGGATAGGGAGGGTAGGAGAGACATGGCAGGCAGCACCAGGTTCCAGCGCTGCATAGCGTGCGCCATCAAGCTCGTTTTAAGTATAATTCCGTAATGGTGAAATTAGGTAAAGCAGTCTAAGAATTCTTAACTTTGTATTTAGATCTTTAGTCAGTTAGCTGCAGTAATAATAAGTCACAGTAATAACCGCGGGATTTGTACAATGTCACCGTTCCTCTGACTCACTATCCACATTTTCTGTACTATTGATGACAATTTTTTCTTCTGATTCCGCATACGGGTTGCCATCTGCTTCTGCTTTACTTAAGTTTGCATGCCTGAATTCGACTGCAGTATAGCGACCGTTTTAAACTTTAAATGACCGGGTACAATCACAAAATGGCCAATTGAGAACAGCCTCTGGTGCTGGACAGTCATCTACGCAGTCACTCCCAAGCAGTGGCTACCTCTATCACTGCATTAGCGGAATCTTGAAAGGCTCTCCGAATAGGTATTGATTTGATTTCTTCAACTGTTTTATTACCGTACTATCCAAACTTTTTTACCGTTTTCTCCAGTGTAGAAAACTATTTTATTTAATCATTCGTTAACATCATAATTTTTATTTTTGATAAGATCATGATGGTGAAACATTAAAACGCCTGCATAATTGATCATAAAATTATGGCGAATAAACAGTTAAGTCTGTACTTGTTAATGCTTATTTGTTTTTTTCATTATTCATCAAAAAGTCCAAAACTAACTATAACAATAATAAGATTAATAACGATAATAATAAATTTCTCGTGTAACAGTTACAACGGATTAGAATGATCTAATTTGAAACATAATTATATAATATCATATTTGATCAAAGAAAACGAATTGGTTTGCAGAACTTTGCTTTGCTTCCTTTAGAAAAGAATCACGTTATCGTGGAGTGAGAGGGATGTTAGATCCGCTCCGGATTTTGCCTCATCATTTGACCACTGTCACCCTGCATATACAAACGCTGTTTTTGTATGTATGTCGCTGTCTGATAGGTTCATTTCCTACAGAACCGTATTCCATACAAAATCTTATTTCCATTGAAATGGAGTTTAACTGGAGTATGAAATGATATATGTAATATGATAACTAATCAAACAACGACCTTTGAAAAATGAATGAACCATTCTATATCCTGAGTAATTCAGAGGCCTACAATTGTGTCTTTAAGTACATTTAATTTAGTCGTTATCCATACGGTAAACAACCAATCAGAAAACTTACTATCTTGTAACACGTTCTGATCGTACCTTTATGTAATCCAACTTCTTTGGAAGTCTCACGTAAATGCAACGTGTCTTGCAACGTGATCATGGGTACATGAATTGCTTGGCAGAAGATTGGTATGCAGTACGGATATCATCTTGATATTCAACATTTCCGTTAACAGTTTTAAACTCAAAGTTAAGGATCTTTTTTCATTACGTGCTTCTGTTTAACGTGACATCTGCGTCTGGCTGTCTGTCTGTCTATCCTCAAATCTTGTAACTCAATTTTCGACCTGTTCCCTTCGTCCGATGGGCTTGAAATTTTGCATGGTTACTCAATCCTGGTGACAATACAACCTTACATGATTAGCAGGTCAGCAGTGACCTCTAGTGACCCTACAGTGACCTTTCCCAGTATCTCAGGATTTGTATGAAACTTCAGATTTTTCATACCCTCTTTGACTTGGAAGAATTAGTTAATAATTCGACAGACTTTTCAAACCTTCTTTGGCTCGACAGGATATCATGTTCAATTTCGTCAGCTACAATCATGAATCGTTTACAATTTCTGTCAAAACTAAAAAGTATAAAATAAAAAAATATTTTTAAACACGCTTTTATTAAAATGCATACAAAATAATTTTTTTGAGACGCCAGGATTTCTTGTAGCATTTCCTTCCATGTTTGGCATCCACACTTTTATTTTTGTAGATATGATTAATTGTAAGAAAATCCTGGTGTTTCTCAAAAAAATAATTTTTCACTCTTTAGTGCATTTTAATAAAAGCATGTTTAAATTTTTTTTAGTCTTGACATAGAAGTAATAAAGGGAGTTTGGCACAAACGCTCTTGGTGAAAACAGAAAAGCATAGAGCCGCTACCATCGCCTGCTGAATTTTGTTACTTATAATAATATTTATATTTGAGTGGATATATTTACACAAATCTATTCTGTTTTGCTAGAATCTTTTTCAGAAAAATATACCATATTAAAAAGAAATTTGATTTTTCCTAACATATGTACCTATGCTTTAATATGTGAAGTATTCCTTGTGCATCGCTATGTTTGGTTGTCTTGGACTCGTCTTTATAAAAACAAAATCCTAACACTGCCTGGAAGACCCTAGGTTGACCCAAGCTGCCCTCCATTTGTCCATTGTATGAACCAACCAGAGCGCGGTCCTGCACCAGACTCCTAGAGGAAGTGGGAGATTGGGCTACGCCGGGTGGTGAGAGGAGGGTAACTTTACCTATATGAAAGCATAGGTTCATATGTTAGGAAAAATAAAAATTATTTCTTAATTTGGTATTTGTTCTGACCCATATACTACCCTACGCTTTCATATATGGAGCCTCACCTACAGGTGGGAGGCCAATTTCTCCTTTGAACATGAAGTACCATGTTCCTCATACCTCCCAGACCTGTAAGGAGTCAGTTTGTGAATGGTGCTCACTTTTGATATGAAAACCAGATGGTGAAGATTCTCTCTTTCAACGGAGCTGATTTATAGCTCTAAGTCTTTAAACAATTTGTTATGCTACCACTATCAGACCAAAGGTGAATGCATCTAAGGACTCATGTGCTATGTCCTTTAGGTAGAAAGAGGTGAAGATCATCCGGCGCTTCCAAACCCTGGCCCAAAGGACCTGTCCTACTGTTAGGAACAGTCGTTTGCCAATTGTTCCCTTAGTGGGTTGTTGCCTCCTTTTGTTTTGCTTTTTTTTTTGTTTTTCTTGCTGGCGAGTTGACGTCTGTTGAATGGCGTCAGACTTCGTCAGTCAGGTTCGTAGCAGCAACGAGCCAGGTTCTGGAGGGCAGAACGACCGATGGTCCAGGGCAGCAGAGAGTCCGTTGGGGTAGCAGCAGCAGGTATCCGTACCTAAGTGTCAGGGCCCGGCAGCAGCAATGGAGAGTTTTTGGCCATGATGGTTGTCGTGTCGACTCTGTCATGGGCGCCTGGAGTTGGAGGACTGTGCTTGAGGGCTAGATGGCTGCCATGTCGGCTCTGTCTTTGTTGTCCTGCAGTGTTCCTGTGTTGCAGCTTCATCTGTGGATGTTTATGTAACTCCGGCTGTTCGTATTTTTCATGTGATTGTTTATTGCTTTGCTGACTGTATTTTTCATGTGATGTTTATTGCTTTGCTGACTGTTTAAGATAGCCTAGCTAATTTTTGACCATTTATGTACTGTTTGTTTTGCGTATTTAAGCTTGCCTTATGAGTGTTATAATTCATGTGATTTATTTGGACTTGCTGCTTTCAGATTCAATGTTTTGAATTATTTTTGCAGACTCTTAAATGTAACGTTTGTGCTGTTAATGGTCTCTCATGTTTATTTGATTATTGTCCTTTTAAAGTAATTTGATTATGCTGCTGATTTGTTTTTGTAATAGTTTAAAGAATTAAAAAAAAATTAAAATAAGAGTCAATACATAAATGAACATGAAAACAATTACCAAAAACATAGGCATGGACAGTTCAACAAACATTACAAATAAACAACAGGTAGCATAAATAATATGGTAGCGTAGCTTACAACATAATTAATAATCAAGTAACATGAACAACACTCAAGGCGGTATAACAAAAAGAGCAGCATAAATAACAAATAATAAATACAAAATGAAGCAGCACAAGGAAACGGTATTAGCAGACGAACTCAATAGAGCCATCGAAACAGCCCCAAGCTGCTTGACAGGAACACTGCAGGACAACTCTGACAGAGTTGAAATGGCAACCATCTCGTCCTCAAGCACAGTGCTGACGTCCTCCTCCAGTACCGACGACCACGACAGAGCTGACACGGCAACCATCTCGTCCTCCAAGAAACGTACTGACGTCCTCCTCTAATCACGACGACCATGCCAGAGCCGACATGGCAACCATCTCATCCTCAAGAAACTCTCCGCTGCTCTGCTGCCAGGACCTGACTCACAGGTACTGATACCTGCTGCTGCTACCCCAACTGACTCGCTGCTGCCCTGGACCATCGGTCGTTCTGCCCTCCAGAACCTGGCTCGTTGCTGCTACGAACCTGACTGACGAAGTCTAACGCCATTCAACAGACGTCAACTCGCCAGCAAGAAAAAAAAAAAAAAAAAAACAAAAGGAGGCAACAACCCACTAAGGGAACAATTGGCAAACGACTGTTCCTAACACCTACTGAACAGTTGTTCTTGAATACTACTGACGGACCTATTCCCCTAAAGTTGTGTGCCTTGGCCCTGGTTGTGAGGAGGCCCTCTTTTCCCTCTGAATGATATGCTCTTCCTGTTACCTCTCTCAACCAGAAGGAGATTGTGTTCTTTGATATCTCCCTCTTTTCTTGTCCTGTACTTACGAACAACCTACAGCAGGCTGGCCTGTTGTTGTGGGGGGGGGGGATGCCTATCCATTTTAGGTAGGCTCTCAAAGTCCTGACTGGACACAGCACCATTTTGTCCTGTTCATTCCCTACGAAGTCCTTGAGTGAGGGAACAGAAAAACTGTCAAACCTTGGGTTATGTGTGGAGGGGTTCTGAGTCTTCGCAACAAACTCCATCAGGAAAGTAAACCCCATCAACGTCCATCCACAGGTGTGAGTGATGTTGTATGAGAGGGAGTGAATTTTGATCGCCCTCTTCACTAACGCCAGTACCAACAGGAATACAGATTTTAGGGTTAAGTCCAGGTCTGATGCTGTTCTGATTGGTTCTTAGGGGTCTTTCTCAGTGAAGCCAGGACCTTGGTGATGTTCCATTCTGGTGGTTTTAAGTCTCTGAGTGGGAAACTCTTCTGTAACAAGCTAAGCTATTGCTTGTTTAACTTGCTACTAGTGTTTTCTCTTTCCTTTTGGACGTGGGTCTTATAGCAGGTGTGGTGCGAGCAAAGTGGCTGGTACCGATGGGCAGTTACTGACTAGATGTCTCAAGAGACTGGCTGTCTTTGCTTTTTTTCAGCATTACACTGTAGTTTCAATAACTATGACGTTAAAGGTGATCGTCTTCACTGCAGTGTGGTATGACCCTGAGCTTGAAAAGGGTTAAGGGAGACGTAGCCACAAGGTTATAAGAAGAGCTGGGCTTATGGACATTCATGAAGCACAGGTAGTGTTTTACACTTTTATAATCGAAGAAGAAAGTGAGAGATGAGTGGGAAGACTGTTGTGACAGTTGATTACCGTTGGTACATAGGTTTGTGCACGCCTACATGGATTTCAGCACATGCTACTGTATGATATGCTTTAACTGCTCTCCTGCCATGACTGGTGTACTGACTGTCATTTGCTTTGTAAATGTTTAGAGACCTCTTAGGAGGAGGAAGGACCATTTTTCCTACCTTGGGAGAAATACTGCAAGCTGTTTTTGAAGATTCTTGGATCGACCCGAAATTAAACATACTTTTCGAGGCTTATAATTTCTCAGCAAGATATGTATCTGCATGGTTAGGATATTGGCAAGAACCCAGGAGTTACCATTGTCACTTTGATATATATAACATTAAGTATTCGAGTGCTCACTAATGTATTAGTACTTAAATTGTTAATAAATTCACTAATATTTAATCAGAGTTTTTATCCACAGGCCTATGTTGTGCTATATTGTCCTTGGTCTGATGTGGGGGTTGGGGAAACGTTCCACACTCATCTTGTGGCCCCTCTCTTTCCCATCCTGTTATGCTTCCCGGGACAGAGGGGTAAGGAGGTATGGAAGGACTGCCTCCCTTCCTCTTGTGATCTTCCCCAGATGGCTGGAGGGCCCTGCTGTCAAAAACGGGGCTGAAATAGTTGTCTCGGTGGCCTCATAGGTTTACTTTGCCCAACTGTACTGAAGGAGTGTCCTCTTGAATGTGCCTTTAGTGAGGTCGAAGACAATCCGTCTTTGGCATCTTCCCTCTTGGTAGTTATAGCCTGGTTGAACCATTCTGGAGAGAAGTACACTGGCTCATCCAGAAGGAGGGGCTGTTCCTTAGGTTAAGCCGACTATTTGTTGAGATGTGTCTCTGCACCAATGACATGAGGCACTCTCCTTTTCAGTAGGGTATTAGCCCACAGATTGGCCACTTGTTTTGCCACATAAGACAAGGCTTTTCCCGCTGGCGTCATATACTCCTTAGTAACTTGCCACTTTTCAGGTGGTACAGACTCTTATTTCCATCATCATTGTCCCTTGGCATCTGTCGAGCCAGGAGATGGCCCTCAATTCCCTTTCCAACACTAGTTCTTGATTCGCCATTTCACCACCAGTGAATCTAAAGCTGACCTGCTGTAGACTGTCCCAGGGGTGTTTGCCCAACAACCTGCTAACTGCCACATTCACATTCCTGCGAAGGAAGGCAGGTTTTTCTGGGACATAGTATTTAGCTTGCCGAGGAAGCGGAGGTGGTAATAATTTTTGGGACCTGGAGGAGGCTAGGGAACCTTTCTCCCCAACAACTGGGTTGTCCAATTCCTTTACTATGGTCTCAATCAATGGAGACCAAGGCAGTCGGATGGTTAGTTTGGTCTGTGGTGTACTCTCTCTCGTTTGACTGCACTTGTACTTTGAGATTTGAAGACAATCAGGTATAGTTGTCCTTGCTTGTGCCCAAGCTAAAAATCTAGTTATCCAAAAACTATCAGGCGTACTGAAAAGTATTTAAATGGCGTGGTTCAGTAGGCACTTATGATTCAACTACATACTAAAGTAAGCAACAGAAAGAATGAGAGAGACATGGATCAAGGGACTGCTAGATCTGCAGAATAAGAAGATAACGATAAAGGAGACAACCTTTCCCTTTCTTCGTTCTGTTTTGTACAAATAAACAATTAAGACGATGAAAAAGCTTTAGTTTAATTACCCATAGTCGATCAATAGTTTGAAAAATTTGTGAGTGAATAATATTTATCTGGCGCAAATATGGAGCTTGATTAATCATTATAGATCTAATAAATGTGTGATTTGGGAAGAGCTGAAAATGTATGATACTGAGGTATTGGAATTTTCGCAATAAAAATAGCGTATCTCATAAAGTAAACATTCGAAGAAGCAACTGACCTAGTGTAACTGAGCATATTTGTTTTGTTATGGTCCTATGAAGAGAGGAGGAACGGAACCTATGGGTAAAACTTGTGAGATAAGGAAAGGAAAGAAAAAGTGAAAGAATGAGTGTCGGAAAATGGCGCAGTGCTGACTTGTGAAGGACCTAAGTAGCTGCAAGTTGCGTTCGATTGAGGATTGAGAAATTGGAGTTATTCAAGGTAAAAAGAGTAGCTAAAAAATGTTTCATATTTTAGAACAAAGGAGAGGCGTCAAAAGAGGCTCACCTACACTGTTCCACTTCTCTCGATCTTCACTATTATTGAAGCCTGTCTTTCTAACACTTCTGAATCACCAGTTTCAAACATTATTTTGGTTCTCCTTGCTCTTTTGCCCCATAAACTTTTAACTCATGATTTCACTTTATTGAAATAACTTCCTCCAGTCTCTACATATCCAAAGTACATCTACACGCGGTGTTCCATATTTTAGTTACTAAATCCCTAGTAGTCTCGTCTTTCTTCAGTTTAAGTACTTTTCTACTTTCTTTGCTAACTATGTACTTTGCAGAACATTTTTTTCATCAGCTGTCGAACTTATTTCAGCATACGCATACTTTAACAGTCTTCTAACGTCAGCTTCTCTATCGATTTGGTATCCATTTTTTTATCCCAACTCTTGCATGGATGCTCCTCGGCATTATCGAAGCGTTAATCTGTCTACACTTGATTCTTATTCTTACTTTATTTCTTACTTTATTTTATTCAAATCAAGAAAATAAAAACTGTATTTCTTGTCTAAC
>NC_089781.1:35240153-35257653 GCF_040412425.1 Macrobrachium rosenbergii
AAGGGACCAAAAGAAATGCCATGAAAACGTCACGCCAATCTGCGGGACATATGGTGATAATTTGCTCTTGGCCATGCATGGCATGAAACGAATCATGCAAAGAATGGTCTTGTAGAGAGAGAGAGAGAGAGAGAGAGAGAGAGAGAGAGAGAGAGAGAGAGAGAGAGAGGTATATTGACAGAAATCTCTGTAGAGAGAATAGAAGACCAATAACCGTGAAGGATGTAGAGATGACAGAAAAAATGAAGGTTCATATTTCCAACTTGAATTGAAAAGTATAAATGGAATAGAGAGAGAGAGAGAGAGAGAGAGAGAGAGAGAGAGAGAGAGAGAGAGCCAGGCACTCGGGTGGTTGTTGGGTAGCAGTGCCGTATTAGAGAGGCTCTCAGTGTACCTTGGATAGTCGGCGGAGCAAGACCTATCCTCGGAGGTCTTGGCCACTTCACCAACCTTTTACCATCACTGCCGCTATCCGCATTACCAAGAAATCACCCGTTCACTGCCTTCGCCTGGTGAAATAGTGCCTCAAAGTCAACTTTTATCGCTCGTGGGGAGACCGTCTCCCCTCTTTCTCTCTCTGTCCCTCTCTCACTCTCACTCTCTCTCAGATAGTTCCCCTGCATGACGGTTCGTGCATGTGACAACTAGCTATGCCCCGCTCCCGGCGTGACACCGCTGCTGCTGCTGCCCTGTCATGACATAATACGGCCCGGAGGAATTTAGTGTGAAATTGACAGGGCGAAAAGAACAACGATGGTGAACCTCTGGCTGAACTTGTCTGCCAAGGGCAAAGGCCAGGTCATTCTCTCGGGTGACCGCGATGATGCATGATGAAAAGGTATATCTGTGTGATGTGGACTAGTGCCGTCAAAGTTTCCCTAAGTTGAATTTCCTCCAGTGTGATGACGCACACTTCAAGTGAGGTAGAGGTGTTTGGCGGTGGCCCCATGTGACGCCCTCAAGGAGGAGGTTTGATGCGGCGGACCGAAATCCTCGTCAAGAGTTTCCTGAAGACTCGCCAGGAGAGTTTTTTTAAGTGGACATTTTGTACAGATCCAACAGGACTCGTAACGACTGGATGCCATGTGATCTGTCAGTGGGAAAATACTATTTCTAATTGCACTAACAAATGTTAAAGCGACTGTATGTGATGATTGGCTGTGATAAAAAGGCGACGAGAATTGAACCCATCTCTGGTTTTATATTCATGAGTTAAGGTAAGTTTGATAGATAAGAAGTCATTCCATTAACCGTTGTTTTTGCTATGTGGGAAGTAGCTTCATTCCTTCTTTAACTTCAAGGAAAATATATATACGAGTGAAGAATAAGGGAGAGGGAGGCATGTAACTAAAGTGTGTATAATGTGTGTGTGTTTGTGTGTATGTGTAGGTTCAATTTATGAGGAGAACATATTTTACTGAGACAGGATGCGATTTCTAGTTTTTGAAACCATACACGTATATGCATATGAACACATTTATTCCTCAGCTCACTCTAGTAAAATAAATTACCAAAAGGTTAATGCAGTACCGGTATGATATTGCCGGTAGCACAATGCTCTTCAGATCTTGACAGACTATTACCTTATTTTCTGTTTGATATCCCCGCATAAATTCGTATATACACGTGAAATATTTAATATATATATATATATATATATATATATATATATATATATATATATATATATATATATATATATATATATATATATATATATATGAATATATACAAATATATACATATATATATACACATATACATACACATATATAAAATGTGTGTGTAAGTGACTGTGCCTGTGAAATTGTGTAATTATGTATACATAAATTTGTATATGCATATATGCATATTTACCCTCCGCATAACCTTTTAAGGCTAAGTAATTTTGAACCTTGTATAAAAACTACCAGAGAGAATGGTAAACTATACACAGATAACGGGGTAACACGTTAAATAGTTCTACCTATGCCCTCCATCTCACAAACACACACGTACACACACATACACACACACACACACACACACACACACATACATATATATATATATATATATATATATATATATATATATACACGTATATATTACTGTTCTCAGTATATATATATATATTGATGGTAGTGATATCAATATGAATAATAATATTCTTTGAAATATTTTAACAGTGAGTCACTAAAATGATGAAGAATTTTCCAGTGAGTCACTAAAATGGTGGTGTAAGTGTAAATATATATACAGTATATATATATATATATATATAATATATATATATATATATATATATATATATATATATATATATATATATATATATGTAGATGTATGTATATATATACATAGTCATATATATATATATATATATATTTATACCTACACCAATGTGGATTGATTTCTTCACAAATAATATTATTGTTATCATTGATGTTATTTCTGATGTTGCTGTTATTTAGTCCTTTTCATAGTTTGTTACGGTTTATACATATACCACACTAAATATAAAGATGGCTGTTTCATATGATATTATTATGTTCTTTCCAATATACTTTGTTAGTTAACTTTTTTGATAAAGAATTGGGTTGGAATATACTGTACATCACGCGGATAAATTATATGCGCGGGATTTAATAGACACACAGGCAAATCAACGACACAGACTTCCATACATGCACGATAGTCATAAGCAAAAGATTGTACGATAATTACACCATGGCGTTATAAGACTGCCACTTTCCTTGTAAATGATAATCGCGTTCTGTATAAACAAGGCGAAAAAAGTTGTTCAAATTTTCCTTGTGGAAAAAAAAGACGTTGCATCTCAATTTTCCCTAATTAATTTGAACACCATTAAAACACCACTAGAACATTCTTTCTCCCGACCTTCATTTTATGAACACTTGCAGGTAATGATCAGAGCATTTTGCTGTAATGAAAGCAGGCAGCGCTTCTCAGATACCAGTGTTTATCGTCTAAAACCGTGGAATTATGGATGCGTTGAAAACTGATATCATTTCCACGCTCTTTTAATTCCTTTATCACCTGATAATGATGGATCTGTTGTTTTCTCCAGCTTATAAAATAAGACCATTTTATTTTAGCTACATACATATATATATATATATATATATATATATATATATATATATATATATATATATATATATATATATATATATATACATATATATATATATATATATATATATATATATATATATATATATATATATATATATATATATTATTTCAGGAGATAAAGCCTATTCACATGGAACAAGGACACAGGGCCATTGACCTGAAATTCAAACTTCCAAAGAATGTTGGTTTTAACCTTCCACTGCAGACCCTACACTGCAGCAGTAGAGCCCGTGATTTTTCATCATCCTGGGAGAGACGCGAACCCACGACATCTGAGTGGCATTCCACGACACTAACCACTATATGTGTGTGTGTCTTTACACACATTTTTGTTCTCTTTGACCATAGAAACCAGGTTTCCTCTGCAATTAAAAAAATAGAAAACTCTACTTTTACGGATGAAATTGTTTCTTTCTTTGCTAATACCGGTGGATAGATGTCGAAAGTCTTTATGACGACATATCCTATTGCATGACAAGAAAATTACCAACGATACACACATACATTTAAGCCGCCAGACAAATAGTACTTGTGTAGTTCTATGCACTGCTTCTTTTGTTCATCCATTATTGGACTAAAGAACTAGTTCTCATTATATACATACATATATATATATATACTGTATATATGTATGTATGTATGTATGTATGTATGTATATATATATATATATATATATATATATATATATATATATATATATATATATATATATATATATATAATATATATTTATTTATTTATAAATATACTGTATATATGTGTGTGTTTGTGTGTATTAAATCATCCATACATGTATTTTTCGTGCATAAAAGTCATGATTTCATTTTTAACGAGAAATATATCTGAAACCTCTAGATATAATTAGCGGTACACGGCAACTTATAAAGATATATTAATCAATTGAGACAAATAATTTAATGCATACATGCTGTAATGGTATTCACAGTAACATGGCCTCTGAATCTGTATTTATGTGGTCATACAGACACAAGCCTATACGTGCCAGTGCCTTCGTTTCTATAGCTGCGTTGCTCTGAAGCCAAGAGGTAGGGTTTTCTCTCTTTCTCAGGTATCGTTAAGCTAAGCTTTCCCTCTCTCCTGCCCCGCCCTCTGGCTCGTTCTCTAAACTGTGACTGACGAGTTCGCTGTGCAGTGTTTACTTAAGCCTTTCGTCTCCTTGCAACACCCATCGCAAAATAACTTGACCGGCGTTCTTATCTTGCACTTCCGTTGAATGCAACGAATTTCACTTCATGAGCCATACGTGACTGTCTGTTTCTTTCTTTCTTTCTTTTTTTAAATCTTCGGCTGGAAACACTTATGAACAGAATCAACAGACTGTAATCCCAAGAGGGCTCCAAAGGGAAATCAGCCTGCATAGAGAGAGAGAGAGAGAGAGAGAGAGAGAGAGAGAGAGAGAGAGAGAGAGAGAGAGAGAGAGAGACAAGTTTTAGGAAAAGTAGAGAATTAAATAAATATGAGGTAATATCAGATAAAACCAATACACCTGAAATTCAGGAGACTTCAGCATAGAGCAGGAATGAATCTGTTTCTCTCTTTAATATTTGTAGATCAGATTCCACGACTGCACTAAGGTATTCCACATTTTAGTTGAAGCTAAGATAAAACTTAGCAAACAAGGTAGCATTAAACCTGATGCTAGAAAACAACAGACTGTTCACTCTGAATAATCGCGGATTCGTTTACGATGTTTCAATGTTCCTTTATCATAACAGACTGGTGAAGGATTTGCTCTTTCAGTTTCTGAATGTGCAAATGCGCTCTCTTTTCGGATCGTTACAGGAAATATTTGACAACCTTTCTTCCTGTTTGTATGAGGCGAGATTATTGATAAAGAAAAGGACAGCCATCCGGCTTCATGGTTTAATTACAAGTGAAGTAATTCCCAGTGTTTCCTTCCACGTGAGATAAGCTTCTTTCTTCCATCTTCTTCTGCACATTAGTTATAACTAAATAACTAAACCTACTTTAGTTATTTATGATGTACAGAAGAACTAAAGAGCTAAATAACTAAATATATAAACTTACTTTAGTTATTTAGTTCTTTAGTTCTTCTCTACATCATAAATAACTAAAGTAGGTTTAGTTACTTATTTATAAATAATTACTTAGTTATAAATAACTAAACCTACTTTAGTTATTTATTTAGTTCTTTCAGTGTTCCCGCATTCTTATTATTTCGTAGATCCGCAGTTTATTTTTGCATTAAAAGTACTTCGTTGTAATTAGGTGGTTAATACTAAATCTCTTTCTTGCCTTTGACACCTTAAGAGTGACGCGATAGCTTTACAAAGAGAAGGCACTTTCAGATCTTAAGAATAAATCACATAGCATCTTCATTATATTTTATTCAGTAATCTCTCCTTATGTCACAAATTGAGTAGTGACTTAATTGCACAGACACACAGGAACACACACACATATATAATTGATATATATATATATATATATATATATATATATATATATATATATATATATATATATATATAAAGAGAGAGAGAGAGATACATTATATATATATACATACATATATATATATATATATATATATATATATATATATATATATATATATATATATATATATATATATATATTTATTTATATATTAATTTATTCTACTTCTGAATATTACGCAGTTAAAGGAACACGGTTCAGTGCTATAAAATACAATTATTTAGCTCATGAGTAAAGACCTGGAGAACCTTGGTATTTAAAGTATTTTTACCTATCCAACATGATCAAATCTTACACTTCTATTTTCATAGTGTTCTGATATCTCTATAACTATTCAATTATTTAGTTTAGTTAATAATTAAAAGAACAGAAACTTTGCCAAACAAAAGTCTACGGTCACTAGACTTCGCAGTTTACTGCTGCAACGTGAGTGCTTCTGTCAGAATTTGATTAAAGAGAAAAAAAAATGCTGTACCAAATCAGAGATTAAATGAGATTGAATTTCGAACAGCCTTAAGTATAAACTAATTACTGTTCAGCGAATTTTCAAATAATGGCACTCAAGTGTACAGACCCATCAATCATGGGCGTATTCTCATGACGCAGACCGGATGAAATTCCGTTTTTTATTGTGTTTCTTTTTTTGAGTTCGAATTGTTGTAATGGCATCAGCTGTATATGTAATTACAATTTTAGATATTTGGAATGAAACGGATGAGTCCTTTTTTCGTTGCATGAAATGTCATCCAGGACTTACAAACATGAAATCGACAAACATTTGAGGTAATGTAAAGTTTAGATTTCATTCCATTTTTTAAATGAAAAAGGGCCGTTGGGAAAGCAGCAGTAATTATAAATCCATTTTTATCCTGGGCCGGCCGAAAGGCACAGGCAAAGGAGAGTCTGCGTCCGAATCCCCGCTCGCATCGGAACAATGGAGCCAATGAAGGACTGCCATTGGATAAATCTCCCTTTTCTGTTTCCCATTGCACGGAATCGGGGGAGGTATAATGAGCTATAACTATGCTGAACTGATTTTGCGGTGTTCCAGCTGAAATATTTCATTTTAACTGAATTCACGTTATTAACTGAATTCTGCGATGCCTCCGGGGTTAATTTTGTTATGCTAATAACGGGGATTCGGTTCTGCGATTAACCAAAATTTATGCTCGTTACGGCTATTTGCAATTCCAACGTTTTCATGATTGGAACTGAATTTTGATGCGCCAATTATGAAATTGTTATATGATTATGTACTGAATTTCGTTGAAATCCGTTATCTCGTTTTCGGCATTCGCTCTCTGTCGGGAAATGCAGTTAAAGATACACACACTGCATAAAGTTATGTATGTACATAAATGCATACATTTTCACATTTATCATATATATATATATATATATATATATATATATATATATATATATATATATATATATATATATATATATATATATATATATATATATATATATATATATATATATATATATATATATATATATATATGTGTGTGTGTGTGTGTGTGTGTGTGTGTGTGTGTGTGTGTGTGTGTGTGTTTGTGCCATAAAAGTTTGCCTTGCTATTGTCATCTCTTAATCAAGGATAAGACTAAAGTGAATTATTTAAAAGACTCTTTGCGTCTTGACCAAAGAAGTATCTCTCAGTCCTTGCCGGGAGTCCAAACTCAGCCCCTCTCTCTAGCAGAGCAAGAGTCATAACCTCAAGATTCCTATGCTCATATATTTCCCATACGTAATACTCACATAAATGCTGATGTGACCGTGATAATAGGTATGCTTATAACTAAAAAATTAAATGTTGGTATTGTATCGAAATTTCTCAGAAATTTTAGCGGAAATATCTTAGAAATGCAGTCTCAGACGATCAACTTTTTCGGGTGTAAAGTTTTACGCTTCATATATTTGCTCCAAAAATTGTTTTCATCATATATAGTAAGTATTTACAATGTACCTGGGACCATCAAATGTTTTGGATCTGTGCCAAGAATTGCACAAATATTTCAGTTGTCTGGGACCGTTATATGCTAAACTCAGCAAGTCTCATTGTATGACATTCTTTTCGGCATATGAGGTGTTGGGAATCCTTTAACATCCATTCATTCTGAACATCATTCTTAAAACATCCGCTTTCTTCATATTAAGATTAATCTTTTAGCATTTATGTTTCAACTAACTCATCATAAAAAATGGAAGCAGCATCAGCAAACTTCCACCTTTCATTCCCATCGAAATATTGCTGTAGCGGTAGTTTAGATTTTAAGAAAAATTATTTCATAAGTTGCTGATTTAGGTCAGATTGATGAAACATTTTAGGCTACCGTAGTGGTTCTCAACCAGGGGGAATTTCAGTTTCAGGGAAGGGGGGATTATGACCACAGATTGGCAGGCTCAAACTGGCTCTAGGACCACAAAAAGCGCAGTGTTCATCGGTCCGCACTACTGAGAAGTCACGCTGGGCTTTCTTTCCGCTAGTTTATGCGTTTGTGTTAGTATTTTGTTGCATATTATTTGGAATGCACCTTTTGAGGCAGACAATTTTGGAAAGTGGGTGGGGGCGGAATGACATTCTGACATATGGTGAAAGGGTGCATGGGCCAAGAAATTTTGAGAACCACTTGGTAACCGTGTACCAATATCAAGTCTCTTTACCACGGGGTTTCGTATATTATTGTCGCGAAGGAAATTAGTTTAATTCCTCATCTCAATAAATCAGTGTTCTTTGCATTCCTCTGTTTCTTCTCTGCTCCGTCGTTTTGTTCATGATCTCTTGCAAGACGCCTCGTTTTGCCTGCAGTCAGATTTGGGAATGAGACCTCCGTCTAAGTTGATTCCTCTTAGGAATTGCAAAGTTTTTCTCGGGAGTTGGCACTCGCGACGTGTATAAAAATTTCTGTTAACGCTTGTTTATTATTATTATTATGTTATGATTATTATTAACATTCTCCTCTCTCTCTCTCTCTCTCTCTCTCTCTCTCTCTCTCTCTCTCTCTCTCTCTCTCTCTCTTCCTAGCCAACTTTGCTATTTTATTCATTGCTTTCTCATTAACCTTTCTAACCCCTCTAGCCCTTTGGTTCTAGTTGTAAAAACATTATTTAGCATCTGTACTAGTTTATGTTTAATAATAATAATAATAATAATAATAATAATTATTAATAATAATAATAATTATTATTATTATTATTATTATTATTATTATTATTATTATTATTATTATTATTATTATTATTATGGCTGTTTCCGCGGGTTTTAATTTATATAGAGTCTTCTTTATTCGTCTCTCTATCTTCTTTTCATCAGCATGCAGCTAATATGTCAAGTTTCATGAGGACATAACAGATTTCTACTGTTTTAGGTTTATTTCCTCTAACGTGTCGACGGCGCACTGGCGGTCATCTATGAGATTATAAACAATAATAATAATGATAATAATAACAATTCATGATTTCATAAAATGGAGAGTACAAGGATAGATTAATTCAAATACAGATATATTTTGCATATATTTTGACTACCGCTACAGACTCAGTACTATAGAGAACTTGAATGGCGTTCACACGAGAATACCTCCAAAACCGAAGCTCCGCAAAATGTGGATACTTACTACTGAAGGAATTCCACCTTTGGCCTGAAAGGCACAAGTAATCTCTTCGTGCTACTCCTGCATGTGTATTACCTGTCACTACGTAGAAATTCATTTCTCGGTATAATGTGGTTCGGATTCCACAATAAGCTGTAGGTCCCGTTGCTAGGTAACCAATTGGTTCTTAGCCACGTAACATAAGTCTAATCCTTCGGGCCAGCCCTAGAAGAGCTGTTAATCAGCTCAGTGGTCTGGTTAAACCAAGGTATACTTAACTTTACGTAAGTACCTAAAACGCTGAGTGACACTTATGACGATAAGCAAGAAGTAATGTTTCCAAATTATCAGCTCAATATAAGAACGTAACTAAAATCTTTTATTGTAATGAATGATGCTAAAATAAAAAAGAAACCAGTGTTTTTCTATACAGCATAATACTTGAATTGATATATATATATATATATATATATATATATATATATATATATATATATATATATATATATAAATATATATATATATATAATACATATAAATTATATATACTGTATATTTATATGTATTTATGTATGTATGTATGTATACATAATATCTGTGTGTGACGCGCGCGTGTTTGAACGTGTTTGTGCGTTTGTCACTATTTATATTCTTTATGTCATATTCTGTTAAGATAGCCTTTCTTCCCAACGAAGTGTTGCTAGTCAGCGTTATGTTTAGAGTTTGTAGCTGATATTATTATACAGAGACTACATCTAAATTATTCCCCGGCAGCATTCCTTCATTGCTTCATCTTACCATTGCACACAACAGACAATTAACTTCCACCATCTGAGAGACCAATTTATCCCAAGGTGAACGGCATTCTACGTCCCTGCGATTTACATAATGCATGAAACCTCTCTTCTGCTCAGCTCTTCCCGCTCTGATTTGGATTTACTCATCGTCACAATGAAAATTGCTTTGATATGCAGAGAATCTTTCCTCCAATTATTTTCACCAGTAGAGCTCAACTACGAGCATCTCCGTTCGTCAATAAACTGATCAGCATTTCTAGGAGACACCTTCCTTCCGCTTTCCCACTGACGAGTCTTGGGACATCGTTCTTACGAGTTAGTCAACTTGACTCGCTCTATTCCTTGGTAACTGGCTTTCTATTCTGCGTGCATTCTTAAGTTTCCTTTCATGTCAGTGTGCTTTTGTTCTGACGCTTCCTCCAGTTCGTCAGCTCATGATTTTCCAGGTCTTCCTTACTTATCAGCACTTACAAATCATTCTGCCTATTGATGAATCTATACTTTTTTTATTACCGTCACAGGATCAAGCAAATTATAAGGACTCCACCTCGTCTATTCATCCCTATTAACTTGGCTTCTATCTCTTCACACTATCTCTGAGTTTGTCAGGCCACAGACATTTCATTTAAGCACTTGCGCGTGGATTCGTTTTTAATCATGACTGACATTTAGAATACGGAAAAGTTTTACTGGACATCTTATACTCCAAGGATACCGCAAGCATTATCTACATTGTAAGACTCGAACAATGCAATAAACATTGATTTATTTTTGTGTGTGCAATATATATATGTGTGTGTATATGTGTATATATATATATATCGAGAGAGAGAGAGAGAGAGAGAGAGAGAGAGAGAGAGAGAGAAGAGAGCGAAACTAATGATGAAACTCATAATGTTTTGGTGGTCTGGCAAAGAAGACAGCATGCAAGACAAATAGAGTCATTGTTGGCGTGACTTGATTAGGTTAAGACAATTAGAGCTGTGAGGCTCTTCAAAAGGATTTTTGCGCCTCGTGGTTCGACGCTAAACAGCAAACCTAGCAAGACCTAAGTCGGACGGGCCTCAGAAGCTTGAGAAAGAGTGTTCCTTTTCAAGAAGCGCAGGTGTATTCGCAATCAGACAAAAAACTACTCTAAATACAATGATGCCCTTTTTAGCTTTCTAGCCTCAGTAGTTTTCATTTTATTTAAGGTTAAAGTTAACCATGATCGTGCGTCTGGCACTGCTATAGGTGCCAACAACACATGCCACCACAGGGCCGTGGCTGAAAATGTCATGGGCTGCGGCTGAAAGTTTCATGGGCCGTGGCTGAGAGTTTCATGTGGCATTATACGCTGTACAGAAAGCTCGACTGCGCCGAAGAAACTTCGGCGCATTGTTTACTTGTTGATAATATTGCT
Organism: Macrobrachium rosenbergii; assembly: GCF_040412425.1. Taxonomy (NCBI): domain Eukaryota; kingdom Metazoa; phylum Arthropoda; class Malacostraca; order Decapoda; family Palaemonidae; genus Macrobrachium; species Macrobrachium rosenbergii. The sequence continues at coordinate 35,251,572 of NC_089781.1, forward strand.
CTTGCGCATATTTCACGAATGGACTGGCTGCCTTGGACGCTTCTTGCGATGTGTGGTCTCATCTCCAGTCCAGGAAACTGTGAAAGACGCTGCTTGGAACCGTGCCTCCTTTTCCCCTAACGCAACGCATTTTCCTGACAATTTATAGCTATCAGACAGTTCCTCGTTGGATGAGTCGGTAGAGTTGTCGGCTAGCACTCTGCTAGGCCCGAGTTCGAGTCTCCGGCCAGCCAATGAAGAATTAGAGGAATTTATTTCTGGTGATAGAAATTCATTTCTCGCTATAATGTGGTTCGGATTCCACAATAAGCTGTAGGTCCCGTTACTAGGTAACCAATTGTTCTTAGCCACGTAAAATAAGTCTAATCCTTCGGGCCAGCCCTAGGAGAGCTGTTAATCAGCTCAGTGGTCTGGTTAAACTAAGGTATACTTATAGTTATCAGAGTCACCAGGTAAACACCTTTATACGATTTGTGGTGTTTGGTGTACTTAATGACGATAAACTGTTTTGAGGTAACATTCACCGATAAATCACTCGTGCTTAAGACGTGTGCGTCTTTTTATAATGAAGTAATTTATTATAAATGCAATGCGTTTTATGTACTTAGACAGAGACGTATTTGTCAGATTTGTAAACAGTATTGCTTAAGTTGGGACAAAGCCATTATTTTCAACATTTCGTGTAAAGGAAGTGATTCAACGAAGAAACATTCAGAATTCAAGATATTATCGCGGTTGCAATGTGCCAAATATAACTGCCTTACAAATTAATGAGTTCATCGTTATTTATCACGTACTTGAACTTGGAATTGCCGCTATTTAGATCAGTCAATACTTTTTAAAATCCGCAGTTTTACGGAAAAATTATCTACACTTTATTTCACCTATAAAGTCAGCAATGGAGGAAAGTTCCGATTTTTTTAGAAGTCTGAACAAGGCGCAGTATGGCAATTTGGTTTTTATACAGGTTTGTTCATCACTTCGTTTTTTGGCTTCGCGAATGATGCGGACTTAAAGAAGAGTAATCTTGTTATTGTTTCTGAAAAAAAAAGAGTAAAAAATGCCACTGTGAGTACATCTAATATTAGCGAACGAAAATGTAAATGATATTGAACATCTGGTGACTATGCGAACTGTATAGATGGATGTTTGCAATCTCTGATTGTTACTTCTGATTTATTAAGTTGCTATTTAAAAACTGCGGGTGTTTCTGTGTTAACGTTTCCCCATGGCCGTGTCGTTTGCTAGGAAATTTTCTTTACAAACCACTGTGAAATATAAATAAACTCTGATTGTTAATAAGAATAAAATAATATTCTATAAATGACCATCAGTGCATAGTAATGTTTAAAGAAAGCCTTCTTCAAATGAACCGCATCCAGAGGTGGGCTAGAGGAACATGCTGGTTTTAGGCAAAAGGTTAGCTTAGCTTAATATGTTTATATATACTTATATACGTTACATTTCTACAATGTTTGTATGAACGCCATATTTTATTGATTTCTCTTTCAATTATCCACTGTGAAATCTTTTACCGTCATAACCCTTAATTTCCAGTACTCACAGATGATTGGTTGAGATTGAGCAGGTCTTGTGCCGGCACGGGCCCTTGCCCAAAGGCAACCTATAAGTTTCAAATGGTGTTGGGTGGAAGAGAAGCTTTCTATGGTTAGTGAACTCTGCCAAACCAATGGAGATCATTCATTACCCATAACTAATATTCAATGTGGGTCTAGAATTTTTCTCAAGTTTGAACCTTTGCATGTAAAGAACGCTGTTCGCTGAGTTCCGAAAAGGCTGCATATCTATTTTGTTTCTTTTATTGGTAACATGTTTTTGATTCATTAATAGTAATCATATACATACATGGATTTCTTGTTTATGACACATGCATTCTTACAAACACACTCACATATTATGCATATATATATATATATATATATATATATATATATATATATATATATATATATATATATATATATATATATAGATAGATAGATAGATAAATAGATAGATATATATATATATATATATCGTGAGCGCGGATATATGATATGCAGTTTTTCTCTGTGTAACGAAACTATCGTCACCGCATCAAATGTAAGGACGCATCCCAAAAGAATGTAGTTAACAAGTTTTAAGAAAATCCGGTTATGCAGTGTTCGACATTTAGCAAACTATGACGACAACAACTGGCAACAAAAAAATGATCAGTGGGGGTGAACGGGACATGAGGTGACGACAAAATTTGTAGGACCTTAGATCCTTAGAGAGAGAGAGAGAGAGAGAGAGAGAGAAAGAGAATGATACTTTGGCTCAGAGGAGGAGGGTATTTTGAATTCTTTTGCGTTACTGAGGGCCTGAGGTCTTTCTATAAACTATGATACCAGAATGACTTAACAAATTGCAACCTCAAATATATCATAATTTAGTGGTGCCCACAAGGCTACTCGGCTGTCCCTAAGAGGAAGTTTGTACAATGTCTTTGATGATTCATTAAGAATATGTATAGATATGTTTTAGAATATTATTTTTTATTTACTCTCTGAAAACTTTCTTTTCTTGAAAATATCAAAGAAAGTGTTAATTTAATTTGTTTTCGAGAATCTTGTGTGAAACATGGAATTAGTTTTAGATGAACCTCAATGAGGAAAAGGAATATCATCAGCCATTTAAGGATAACTGTCTCAAAAACTACTAATTTAATACTCATGGACTGTGTTTTGGCTAGGGGCAATATCTCTTTGTGCATATATATATATATATATATATATATATATATATATATATATATATATATATATATATATATATATATATATATATATATATATATATATATATATATATATATATATGTGTGTGTGTGTGTGTATAGAATCTACTGGTTGTGTGGCTATTACAATTACACACACACACACACAGACATTTGTATATATATATATATATATATATATATATATATATAATTACATATATATATATATATTATATATATATATATATATATATATATATATATATATATATATATATATATATATATATATATATATATATATATATATATATACACACACATAATAGAGAGAGAGAGAGAGAGAGAGAGAGAGAGAGAGAGAGGTGAGAGAGAGAGTATAATTTGCACGTAAAGTTTCACTAGAAAATACTTGCGAAGTAAATTCCGCACTTAGAAAAGAGAAAAGAATTTCGTATTTCATTACACGTACCTTATTTTTCTGCCCTTACCGAAAACGAAAACTTTTGAAAAACACTGAAACATTCATGGAAAAAGATTCGCAAACAGAGAACTCAGCCGCGACCTCCACTCTTCTCCCGAACACTTTTTCGCTTCATCATATTTTTCTGTTCTCATCCCCTTTTATATCATCTTACGTTTCTGCCTTTTGTTTGAGTCTAACGTTACTTATCCTGCAACATTTTTCTTCCTGAGGAAAATAATAACTGATAAATACTTTGTGTGGAATGGTGAATGAAAAGGTTCGGACTCCCTCCCAGGTTTTATTTCCGGCGCAGTTTCTTTGCTCTACTCGGACAAGCGTTTGACCTTCGAAAATGAAAAATGACTAATAGCCAATTTCTTGCATAAGAACCAAAGAGGAGTTTTATCACGCAAGATTGGACTCGACGCCCCTTACCTTTCCTCTTCCTCCAGTTTTCGCCAAATATTCTTAGCCAGTTCAAGCCGTGTTAGCATTTTTCGCAACCAACCCTAAAGAGTGTATCATTTTAGAATAGAGAAATGGGAAGGATTATTTTTTTTTTTCTAAAAAAAATCTTCCATACTTTTTCTTGACCTCATTCTTGTGATGTTCTTTTGGAAAATGTTCAATTTTCATACATGGTGGGGTTCTGCCGATTTCCCTCATCCCGTTTTTGGTTTGTTTTGGTCCGTGTCTTATTGAGCTTTACATATTTGTTGCTTATTTCCTTACCAACCAGCAACAGGGCCAGGATTCGACTTTCGGGAGAGCTGTAGTGACTCAGGCAATTTCGGTTAAGACTTGTTGTACACTTTCCTCACACGCAATGAATTTCATACCTAGTAGTTAATTTAGTGTTGGGATCGCGTCGTTGTTGAAGAACGCATTGAAGTAGTGACGTCATCCAATAAGCTTTCAGAAAATGGCAGCGGCTTGCCAACACCGTCTGTGGCCGCCCCTTCCTACATATTTCGATACAATGCAAATAACAAAATAACTGTTAAATGAATATCATTACGCGAAAAGTCAAACGGCTGTTGCGCGTTCAATCCTCTCAAATAATTTCGCTATATTTAAGATCAGAATTTCAAAACGCTAGCAAGCACGCGGAAACAATCTCGAATTCAAATGGCCATTTTTTTATATCATCGAAAACTTTTTCTTCTTATGATTTCCATTGTAAATAAGTTCAAGAAGCTACATTTCATGTCAGGCGAAAAGGCTACTGGGGATGTGACTACGTTTCGCATAATGTGAAACTTGGACCACAACTTTTATTTTGTGATTCTTTTTCCCACATTTCTGGTCTTCCTTCGTACCTCAGTGTATCAAACTATATATGTGATGATTTTCGGTGGTTTACTGGCATTTATTCCTTTCTGCCCGATTCTGATTCCGCTGTATTGTCCTGCCTTCTGTAATATCACGATGATTATTGTGCCGTTGGTTTTACATTTCACAGTTCTTCATTCGAGGGGTGGGTAGAGCTTTCGGCTGGCACGCTGTTGGCCCAGCGTTCGACTCTCCGACCGGCCAATGAAGAATTAGAGGAATATATTTCCGGTGATAGAAATTCATTTCTCGTCATAATGGGTTCGGATTCCACAATAAGCTGTAGGTCCCGTTGCTAGGTAACCAGTTGGTTCTTAGCACGTAAAAATAAATCTAATCCTTCGGGCCAGCCCTAGGAGAGCTGTTAACGCTCAGTGGTCTGGTTTAAACTAAGATATACTTAACTTTTTTACATTTCACTCCACCGTTATATATAATAAAGGGAAATGTCAGAAAATATGCTCCCCGAGAGAATACAAAAATCGCTGTTACTCTGAACGATTGATTATTCAAAAAAATTTTGAACAGAGAACACGGATAATTTGATCTTATATTCTCTTATTCCAATTCACTTTTGAACAGGGCGTCTCATCCTTACCAGCAATGCTGCTTTCTAGTCATTGGAAACTTGCCCGCAGTCTTGAGCAACGTATGTAATCAAGAATCTTCCAACAGCAAAAATTTTCAGGCTAGAGAAAAGCACACTTGAGAAGGATGCAATACTCGTCTAAGGAATTAAAAGAAACCTGAAATATATTTTCATTTTCGTCTTGATAAGCCTCAAACGCGACGATATTGATCAGTGTAAGAGAAAGATTTATTTCTGATGTCGGAGAAATAAAAAAAAATATATTTTAGAACTGAGAGACATAAAAGGAAAGCTAAGTCTTTATCATGGAAAGAATATAAAAATGAGAAGTGATAAGTAAAGTTTTTTTTACAAATTAAAAGAAATTCTGTAATAAAGAAAATGTAACAGCATAAACAAATCCAATCTAATGAAAATATTTTTTTATGCTTAAATAAACGAAGGAGCACTCACTTTCACCTTAGATCCAGGTCAAATCTGTTTATCTACAGATATTATTTTGGGAATTACTTCTGAAATTTGCTTGATTATGACACCATTGGCATTTTCTCGTACTTGTCACATGCGCCAAGCATATTTTGATCCCACACACACACGGGGGATTTACTGTATCTGTTACCTTGTCTGTTAATGCTTTTTTATTAATTTTATCAGAGTTATCACGAATGGATTTTGCAGTATTGGCCGTTTCAGTTTTTCCATGGAACCTAATATAAGGGTAGGAAAATAATATAAATAAAAATACTTAGAAATTCACGAAGCGCGGAAAATAGATGAAAATTTGCACTATAGTATCAAGATAAGCATATCAGAAAAAGAAAATATTGATTCGGGAAAAAAAGCTTCATCACAAAAAACTCAGAACACTGAAAGAAATTCTGCCAACGGAAAAAATAATGTTTCATGGTTTAGAATATTGGCCGAGAAACAGTTT
>NC_089781.1:35262653-35272653 GCF_040412425.1 Macrobrachium rosenbergii
TTTGTCATGAAATGGTCTGGGTGCATTTCAGAATAAAACAGCCACCCCCTTTTTTCGTTTTTTGTTTGTTTGAACAAATGAAAACTCATTAGACTGAAATTGATATTGCTGTTTGATTTCCCCAGTCATGTTATGAAATGAGTTAAGGTCTAATTAGGCTCTTCGCTGATGTTATTATTACTGCTTTGTCGATAATGATTAATACTGTCCTTGTTGTCGTTGCTGTTGTTGTTGTTCAGGCAATAATGTTGTTAGTACTTACATATGTATATTCATGAGTACTAGTTTATGTTTGCTACAAAAGAGTAATTATTCATATCCAAATCTGCAAACAAAAATCTACACGAGGGTATGAATTTCATGCTGCAATTAATACTCAATGGCATTTCCAATATATATAATCATAATGAGACTAACCAATAAAAGAAACGTCTTTTACTAAAATGAATGTTCCTCAAAACTCTGAATTTTATAAACGTTTGCCCCATGGAGAGTTATGGGCATGCGAATCGAGTGTTTGGAACTTATTTAGCAAAATAATTACTTTTAGCATAATTTATACCCCTTTATACTCAAAGAAAGGAGCATATGAACACAATTATACATATATATATATATATATATATATATATATATATATATATATATATATATATATATATATATATATATATGTATGTATGTGTGTGTGTGAAAATTTGTATGTATATATATATATATATATATATATATATATATATATATATATATATATATATATATATATATATATATATATATATGTATGTGTGTGTGTGTGTGTGTGTGTGTGTGTGAGTGTGTGTACAAGTATGTGTAGGTAACAATAACATTTTATTGCAGGCATTGTAGCATCCGACCATTTCCTTTTGTTCTTTTATATGAAAATCCTGTTTTTTATATATATATATGTATAGATACACACACGGTCTTTCACATCCATGCATCATGCATATATGTATATACATACACTGTATGCCTTTGCAATTCAGGCCCAGGAGGGCGAGAGCTCTGTCTTGGATTAGCGGGGAAGTCGGATTAACGAGGCCATTTTAAAGACGTGTTAAAGGTTTACGTAACACCTCTGAGCAATCTCTCTATCCCTCTCTCCCCCAAAAGTGATACAGTCATCCCTCCTTTACAATAATAAAAGCTCTTTACATACATAGCTAAAGCTATGGCTGATAATTAGAAAAGTTAAGTGTACCTTAGTTTTACCAGACCACTGAGCTGATTAACAGCTCTCCTAGAAAGGGCTGGCCCGCAGGATTAGACTTATTTTACGTGGCTAAGAACCAATTGGCTCCTTAGCAACAGGACCTACAGCTTATTGTGGAATCCGGACCACATTATAGCGAGAAATGAATTTCTGTCACCAGAAATAAATTCCTCTAACTCTTCATCAGCCGGCCGCGGACTCGAACTCGGGCCTGGCGAGTACCAGTCCACAGCTCTACCGACTCGCCCAACGAAATTAGAGCAATCTTAAGATCTTAAGACCTTTTTACCATAGGAAACGAAACGGAAATCGAAGAAGATGAAACCTCATGAAGGCCTAGTTAGGTAAATCACCTCTACATAGAGACAAATCTACTGATAACCATAGCCTGTCTACTTGAAAATACACGTGACTAGATTAGAGTAGCTTGTAAGCAGGGAACTAAAATAAGATAAACGTATTCTCTCTCTCTCTCTCTCTCTCTCTCTCTCTCTCTCTCTCTCTCTCTCTCTCTCTCTCTCTCTCTCTCTCTCTATATATATATATATATATATATATATATATATATATATATATATATATATATATATATATATATATATATATATATATATATATATATATATGTATATGTATATGTATATATATACATATATATATATGTATGTATGTTAACTGAATCAATGAAAATATGGAACGTGATGAATATATAAATGAACATGAAATCTAACGAAGGATAGGGAGACACTGGAGTGCTGAGGCCTTTTCGACTTTCGTCCTTTCCTTAGCAGACATCTCTTCATCGCTAAGTAAAGGACGAAAGAGTCGAAAGGCCTCGCAGCACTCCAGTGTTTCCTTTCCTTCGTTGATTTTATCTATCTATCTATCTATATATATATATATATATATATATATATATATATACTGTGTATATATATACATATATATATATATATATATATATATATATATATATATATATATATATATATATATATATAAATATATGCATACAATTATGTGTGTGCAAGTACGCATATAAATATAAAAAATACACACATACATGCAAGACACGAACACACATATATATGTGTGTGTGCGTGCGTGTGTTTTACCTCAGGAGTGCATGGGCAGAATGACTGAATGCAGTAGGAAAAAAAGCAGTGATACTTGGCTTATGTAGTCAAGGGGTGGAAAGTTTTATAGAGTAATCTGAAAATGAAATAGGTTGAGGATGGAAAAAACAAAGGAAAACTGTGATGGGTAGAAAATAAAGAACAGATGACATATTAGATAAGTGCGATTTTCCTGATATGAATGAGAATGCAGTCATATAGAAATATGCATTGGAAGGAGCGTAATTGTTCGGAGCATGTCATCGAGAGAATCACACATCTAAATTATACCAGGTAAAAAGAAAATGGCGATGAAGAGATATTGTTGCTGTGCGTTTAAGCTGATGGCTGTGATGGTCAGAAGAGCCGTTGCTGGAGGTATAGCTGATTATTACCTGATTTGAGCATAAGTAATAACAAATGAGGTTAGTTTGTTTAGAAAGAAGTGAGAACAACATCGAATAGATGAATAAAAATGTTATGGTTAGAGATATCAATTTGGAGCTACTTAATGAAGATAAAGGAAAAAATGAAATCTGGGGTCGCTATGTCAGCAGTGAGTATCTCAAATGCAGACGCATGAGGAGAATAAAGGAAGCAAAGTCATGGTAATGAAACATGAGATTTCTTTGCAGGAAAAAAGGAGACGGATATATTGTTGCAAGACAGAAGACGGGGCTGTGAAAATGAATACAATTAAGGAAAGATAAAGAAAAACATGAGGTGAAAGAGACGAAACCTAGACTTAAAGCAGTGAAAAAGAAGAAAATTGGACTTAAAGTATACTGGGATGAATTTCAGCAACTACTTTTCTGAGGAAAAAAGAAGCTATTTACACAAGAGGGAAATAAATGCAGAGACCAGTGAAAATCAGCAAATAGATCATGGAACAGAAAATGCAAATGAGAACTTTCTGTCTGGAGACAAGTCAGTCTCGTGTTTAAGATATGAGTATTTTTCAGATTTGTTGAATGCAAAGGACAGGGGAGAGGAAGATCTACATAATGCAAAGTGGAAGTGCCAATTGAAAATGTGAGAAGTTAAGGTACGTCTGAAAGATGGAGATGTTACCATTAAATGAGTGAGAGGAATATTTATTTCTCTGTGTAAAGGATGAGGTGATAAACATGTTTTGAAAACTTAGTAAGTAGAATAAGGAAAATATTTAGCAGGGCTTTGATTTTAAAACTAAGACATCCTGGAAGGATTAGTAGGATAAGAGTAAACAAGGTGTGTGAGAAGCTTGTTTAAGAATAAAGGGGAATCGCTGTATATGACATACGTGGACCTAGACAAATTTTTGTGGCAGATTTGATACAACTGTGATGTGATTTGTGGAGGGTAATTAGAGAATTTAATGATGAAAGCAAAGCATGAATATGTATAAGAGAGAACAGCTACCTTCGCGTAAACAACTGACTATGGGTTTTAGAGAAAACTGAAAGAGAACAGGTGTGGGTGAAGGTTTGTGGGATAAGAAAAAAAGTAATGCATGGGTTGCGAAGTAGCCGTTCGATAAAAGTAATGAGAAGTTGAAAAGACTAGTGAAAGAGCCTGAAAGTGGTGGTAAGGAGGCGACTTTTGAAATTCACTTTAAAAAGATTGAAGGTGTGTGGGTAAATCGAAACCAGGAATGTGGAGCAAAGAATTACACTTTGGACGATGAATGTAAAAGGTCGATTTATCTAGTTACCTGACAGTAAATATAACAGTGACGCTCGGATAAAGGAAGAAGTGATTCCAAGACTGAGGCAAGAAAAGGTGTTATGCTGTCTGTAGATTTAGAATGGAATGGGAATGTCTTTAGAAGCGAAGGTTGTGATGTATGAAGGGTCTGTTAAGTCAGCTATTCTTTATTTAAGCAAATTGTGGCAATTGACTGTAAACTTGGGGAGAAGGTAGAAACTGGTGTGATGAATTGCCTGCCTAACAAGTATGATGAGAGGTTCTAGCGTAATAAATGCTGAATTATGACGAAGCATTGTGAAAAAACGTAACCTAAAGTAAAAGACGCATCAGTGCAATTTTTTGATAGTTTAGTCAAATGGACAGAATCGAGGCTGATAAGCTGGTGAGAACGATGTATAATTTGGAGAAAGGTGATGGAATGAAAGACCGATAACAGTCAGGAAGCCAGAGACTGTCTGGTAGATAAAGGTAAGAGCCACAATGCGTGTAAGGGTGCAGAACTTATGTCTATCTGACTATCTATGTCTACGTCTATAAATTCATACATACATACATACATATATATATATATATATATATATATATATATATATATATATATATATATATATATATATATATATATATATATATATATATATATACATACATACATATATATACATATATATATATTAAATATTATATATGTAAATCGTGTGTCTTTTGCAATAACAGGGCTAAGTAAGGGAAGAAGGTTCATCTGCCCTTAATGGGCATTTCCTCCCGACAAGGGCTTATAAAACTACAGGTATCAGGCACTCTTCTGCCTCGAGGTACATCATACCTGTGTCCCATCACTGGTACTCCCAAGAGCAGGAATGTCGAGGATGTACCACTTACTAGCACCACGGTAGTAAACCCTTGTGAACAGACTGACCTGAAGTTTGTGGTTGCCGTTAGCTTCCAGGGAGGGTAATATTTACTTCCCCAAGGGGTTCACAAGGGCTCTTTCACCTGACACTCCTCTGCCACAGGATACGCTGTATTCGAATCCCAAATCACTGCCACTTTTTATCGCAACAGCGTCCAAGCAGTACCGCTAACTACTGCCGCGAAGTTCATTCTATTTCAGTTAGCTGATTTTTACAGGGCAGGCTCTCCCACGATCAAGTTTAAGTATAAAAAATTTGCCTTAGGGGGCCCAACCCCATTAACAAGAAACGCGTAAGTGTCTATATATATATCATATATATATATATATATATATATATATATATATATATATATATATATATATATATATATATATATATATATATATATATATTTTGCTGCGTCGAAGACGCTATTTTTCCCTAAAATGGGTCTTGGAAATTTACAATACGTCCAAGAGGCCGAAGGGTAAGTTCTTTGAAGGTCTATCCTAACCCCAAAAAGGTCATAATTTGCTAAACAGTAATCAGAGTTATTGTATATGACCCCTGAATGAAGTGCATACATTACAATTAAAGACAGTGAATAAACAAAAGTATCATAGAAACAGAAAAATGCATGTAGTCTAGTCACAAAGATTCATTCCCATATCGGCAAATTGCGGTAGATGAGTCAACGGTCTATAGTGATTTACGTGTTGTACAGTATATCAATATACCGTTATTTTCACTACTGAAACTACTCTGACTTGGGAACATTAGTAACAAAAGTAAAATTGCAGCATGTTGAACAGGTTTACCGGTAAATCTGTGTAAGCTTAGGGTGTGAACTCACTGTATCAAAGCAATCTACAAACTGTAAAATAAAAATGCGGACTGGATGTGGCTAAAAAGAATGCATATGATGCTAAACCACCTGCAAAACGTCTTAGTTAGGTAAGTGGAAGTCATGTGAGCTAATTTTTCCATTCCATTTACATTTACATCTTCGACGCCGTAAAATACGGTATGTATGTATGTATGTATGTATGTATGTATGTATGGTATGCATGTATATATATATATATATATATATATATATATATATATATATATATATATATATATATATATATATATATATATATATATATATATATGCGCGTGTGTGTGTGCGTATGTGAGGACAGAGAGAGAGAGGGGAGAGAGAGAGAGAGAAAGAGGGAGATTGAGAGAGGTGCAAATATAGATTTCCTGTGTAAATAAACCATTAGGAATCCCCGTATGTAGGTAATTTCAAAATTCCACGCTGAACTGGAATTTATATCATTAGCCGACAGTAAATATATGTGTGTAAGTGCCTGTGAATGTATGTTATATTTAAAGTAACCCATACAGCTATTTAAAATGAAATTTGCCTCAAAGGAGTATTAGCAACGCTTAGCACGATGTAAAGAGCCGGTTGCCCCTGCAGGAAAACTGGTCTTCCACCTGCCCATTGATATTTTTTCTTCACCAATATTCATTTGACCATATATAATTTTTAAAGGTTTAATTGTATGGAAAAGGGTGAATATCCGTACCTTACTTCCCATGAGCAGGAAAGACCACCAATGAAAATCGAACATTTGGACGGAGCGGAAAAGACTCCCACTTCCATCGATCGTCATGAGAGCGAATGCCAATGTTTAGATTGGGAAGCCGAAGTCGTGGCCACTTCCAGACGGAAGACACCACTGCTGTACCGTGTGACCTTCAAGGCTTTGGCGTTTCCTCTTTTCTGGAGACACTTCCTTTCATTCATGGTTTTAGAGTAGGATTACGTATGAAGGCCCCAAGAAGGCTTTATTAGAGGTTTCCATCAGGCAGTAATTGTTATGCATTGTATAGAGTATGAATAAACTGGTTATGAATGCAAGCTCTGGGCAGATGGAGTATCGAAAGCGCTTCTTTTTTTATATTCTAGTAAGAACATCCTTAAAGCATTTGCTCTTCTCTCTCTCTCTCTCTCTCTCTCTCTCTATATATATATATATATATATATCTCTCTCTCTCTCTCTCTCATCTCTATGTACTATATATATATATATATATATATATATATATATATATATATATATATATATATATAAATATGTATGTATATATATATATATATATATATATATATATATATATATATATACATATATACTGTATATATGATTTACATATTGGGATGTCTAACTGCCTTTTGATATCACAGACCAACAACGTAAAAATTGAGAGGAGAAGGCTGGTGAAATTATTCTTAGTTAATCTCATGTACTGTGCAATAATATTAATTTAGATTTTCTTTTTCTTTTTTTGCGCAAGGGGAATAGCCAGAGATGTGCCTCAATGCTCGTGGACATTGATATATGAAATGTTGAAGAGTTTTGGTGTTCATCTAAAAGTTTTGCTATATGCATATTATTAGTAAAAATACGCCAAGTCACTGCCTGTCTTGGAAATTTACGTTCGTGCACACTTTTCCACTATATTTGCATTTAGTTGTTTCTCTTTTGCCTAATAACTGGTCATATCCATTTGATTTCAGCTTCTTGTCGTTTTGTCTCGCATGTTTCGATTTTTTTCTGTTAAGTTTTATTCTTCGAGATCATGGACAGCAATGAATACAGTGCTTCTCGTCACTTTTGCTTCGAGACTTCACAATTACCATGTTTAAGAGCTCGTATCTTCCTGGTAGTTTTGGAAAGGCACTCAAACGTCTCTTTGCTTGTGTGAGTGAATATGTGTGTGTACGCGCGTGTGTGTATGTGTGTTGGTGCACTATTCCGAAAACTTTGAGTCTGAAAACAAAATGAATAGGAAAAACTATAATTTCATCCTGGGCTTCCAATTATCGTTTGAAAGAGTCATTGTTGAAAGGAAGAAAGTTGCGTCTAGAGAAGCCTGGTCATTTAAGCCTGATAATGATATTGCTGGCACAGCACCGGGGAGCGTCAAAGCATTTAAAAATCCGATACATTTCATTCTTAATAGTTGCAGATAGAGCATTTCCGAATCAAAATGATGCATTACGCCTTGCGCTTCTCGGTATTTAAATTCGAATTACGCTTTGCTCGGTGAACAAGAGCTCATCCTACTGCAACACAAGGAAAAATAAGTCTGATGACGAAAACATATGAAAATTTACCATGCACCTGAAAAGAAGACTTTTTCATTTTCGCTCAGGAATTTTTTTTTATTTTTTTTTTTTATCAAAACACGAAAAACATTTTCTCTTTTCAAAGAGAAAATAATGGGAGCTACATTCAGTATTCTTTTAAGATACAGATATATTTTCTTTACCAAAGAGTTAGCTTGAAAGATAATCCGTATATTCTTTTTTTTCTTGTATTTTAATCTCGTATGTCATTGAGCCTGATGGTGCTTATCCCGGCGGTAAATTTGTTCTCGTATAACTTTTTTCTTTTCCAAATTGATGACGAGAAAAGAAGTCGCTGCTCTTTATTCATATTCTATTTCTAACCGTTTGATTTTTATTCTGTCTTCAAATGTATACATAGAGAATAATCCACGGTGAAAAAGAGGTGAAAATGGTAAAACTAACAGAAAGAGAATGACGAGAAAGACTATCTTTGAAAAATACCGATCCCTAAGTAAAAAAAAAAAATGAAATGTGATATTTCTACGACTGTTCGTAAACTTCGAGAGTTGTTCATTTGCGCCCAATAATCTTTCAAGCTTTCGTTTTGATCAGTTGGTAGTAGGGAGGTTACTCTTCGTGAGAGGGGTCCGGTCACACAAACCGAATAAAAGCAGACATCCTTACCTTCTGAAATACAGTTGAAAAAATACTGCAAACCTACAACAAACATTAGTGGTCAAATGGAAACGATAAAGAGTCACAATGAGGCCCAATAAAGCAAGTAAAAATTCACCTATACACTCTCCATTGGAAGAGGTTTTGCTGGTTGGTGAATACTTTTCGTATTTTGTAGTCTTGTCTATGACAGAAAAGGTACAAAGAGACAGAATGAGGGAGGGAATAGAAACGAAACGTAAGAGAAGGACAAGAAAAAATAATGAGCCATCGATTAAAATAAGGGGGTGTGTGGGTTTTGTGGAGGGGACAGAATCATTCGTGCATTTAGGATATAGAAGATGCAAATTTCTTACATTATTTCTGTTGCATATAAGAATACAAAACAATTTAATTTTCTTTGTTCTTGTATCTTCATCATCTTGTATTGAATATCCTCGTCTTGGAGAACAGGATATCGTATAAATTCTATCATTCATGCAAATCATCGCTTATTTATTTTACGATACTACGAAGAAATGAACATTATTCTTAATTTCTTTTTTTTATTTTACTCTATTTAATCGATTTAGTTTTGATTTCTCTTTTATCATTTTCATGAGTGATGAACTCATAAATCCTCTCGGTGCAGCTGAAGTTTTCGTCATGTGGTGATTTTTCTCTGTTATTGCCACATGCAGCACCTGCAATACACTTCTAAGTTCTTGTTTGCATGCGCATGCAACGCATTCATGCGCATGTATTGCATATGCAATGAATTTAATTTTGAGCAAAGTTATCTCTGGACAGCGCGGAGTCCGGCCAAGTTCTGCTCCGTTTCTCTCTCTGAATTATTGGTGTCTTCAGTGTGTGGCTGCCACCGGTTCCCCTTCCTTTCGGGACGGCGCTTAACATAATGCCCTCATCACTTCACTGCCGTGGATCCTAATGAAATCTGCACAAAAGTACCTCTCATATTAACACAATTATGTACCCAAATGCATATTATGGTCCGTACTTCACCCGGCATACTGTCTGTAATCAAGTCCCTGCCAAATACTGAATATTGCACGTTGCCGCATACGGTCGAGTTCCTCGTATGGAGAGCACGGGGATCCCGACCCTACGATCAAACCGGCTGTACACATAGCTGCCTCTTAGGTCGAATGGTCGATACTGTGATGGAGCAGTTCGCCCGGTCGCTCTCACAACCGCATTTTCCACCGATTTTTTTCCTCCCTTTCTTTTATTCTTTTTCATTGTCAGTACTATTTTCATT
>NC_089781.1:35277653-35280153 GCF_040412425.1 Macrobrachium rosenbergii
TAAACACAGGGGGATCTTTCCTAGATAGTGACCCCTACGAGTTTTAAACCCGGTATGTATCCACCTTTGCGGCGTGTTTAGTACAAGGCCGTTGGGGATTCCCGTAAAAACATAAACAAAAGACTGTAAATATCACAAAGATAATGACCCCCAAGAAATATCAGTCCTAGATAACGACCCCGTAAACCCTTTGGGGTCACTATCTAGGAAAGATCCAGACTGGGATCATTAGGAGGAAGCTACACGTTGTATCGCACCCAAACTATAGCTAGTTTTTTTTTTTTATCGTGTTCATAAATGACCGAACATTTCTGCTCTCCCGCCACCTCATCTTTGAGGTTCATACATGATAACTGCCAATGAAAAGGAGCACGAATATTGTTGAGGAACCACACAGAAAACTTACATTTTTCCCTTCATGGGAGCAATACTTCTCGATATGGCGCTTTGAGGATGCTGTTCTGATAACAGAATTCCGTCAGCTCATGAATTGTTTACAAGGCTGTTTCTCATAGACACATACTGCTGACTTTAATTGAAAGTTGATAATTGCTGCATATATTTTTAATATGTTACTGCTGATGATGTTCTAATGATTACAGTAGTAGTAGTAGTAGTAGTAGTAGTAGTAGTAGGAGTAGGAGGAGGAGGAGGAGGAGGAGGAGGAGGAGGAGGAATAATATCCTGACAAAGATACATTTTCTCTATGAGATACTGTATATTATGCTATCTCATTTCAGCGTGTCTGCTGAAATGAGATAGCATAATATACAGTATTATGCTTGCTTTGAAGATTTCTCTGAACCTACCTTTGCAAATGTCAGTATTAATTCGTCTTTCTTACAAAACACAACTTCCTCTTTCATCTGATGAAATTTTGCCTAATTATCATTTTTCAATGAGGGACTCGGAATAAACATTTGGTTTTCATTGAACTCAAAATCTATCAAGGATTTTGTAACTAAGAGTTGAAAAACTTTCAGTTTATTCATGATGCTTTCACTAGAATTTTTTTTTATAACGTTACCAAATATTGAATGACGTAATGATGATTAATTATAATATTCTATTTCTAAAATGAAGTTTCTTCCTTTTATCCATAAATATTGGCTGATATTGTAGGAGGCAACGTTTGAACCTTGTATGCAGAAAAAGTGATTTTTTGTTTTATTATTATTATTATTATTTTTATTATTATTATTATTATTATTATTATTATTATTATTATTATTATTAATTGACCAACCCTGCGCTGCCCGGGAAAACTCTGAATGACAACAGATAAACTCTCTCTCTCTCTCTCTCTCTCTCTCTCTCTCTCTCTCTCTCTCTCACACACACACACACACACACACACACACACTTCTTCTCCCTCTCTCTCACTCTCCTGTTAAGATAGACATTTCATATTTCACCCATCCTCACTCCCCATTCCTACCAGGGCTGAACTTGGACTTAAAGGGCATCGGGAGTGTCGCTATTTATCTCAGTAACCCCGAAAACTATGGATTTGACATTAATATCTGTCATTTTTGACATTTTATTTTTCACCCCTTCTCAGCACCCCTTCCTATCGAGGCTGAACTTGGATTTAAATGGCATCAACAGTGTCACTGTTCATCTCAGCTACCTCGAAAACTATGGATTAGACACTACTGTCTATCGTTTTTCGTTATTTCTACACCCCCACCCCCTTTGGTGCCAGTAATGTCTTATCCCCAGAGTATTCTTTTCCAGATAGTAAGTCATGTGTATACCGAAATGAGGTATGATAAACCTGTAGAGTTTATTTAGTTACTAAGTCCACGGACAGAACCAGCCTCGTATCAGGGAAGCGCTTCCCACCCCTACCCCCTTCGGTGCCCTTTGGTGCTAGTGATGTCTTACCCCCACAGTATTCTTTTCCAGGTAGTAAGTCATATGTGTACCAAGTTTGGTTGAAATTGCCTAAATGCATTTCAGAGTTATGCTGGAACATACAAACATACATACATACATACTTACATACATACACACTCACGCACACACACACATACATCCATTTTTATATATATTGATTATTATTATTATTATTATTATTATTGTTATGGCTATTAATATTACTGCCAAAGTTGCCATGATTATCATTACCACAGTTGTTGTCATAAATAAATCATCATATATTTAACGAGAGCAACGAATAGATTTCCACAAATACGGAAAATACCGGAGGAATGTCTCCGATTTTGCCAAAATACTGCTGAAACAAAATCCGGTTGCGCTGAATTCTTTGAATAATGAGAGAGAGAGAGAGAGAGAGAGAGAGAGAGAGAGAGAGAGAGAGAGAGAGAGAGAGAGAGAGAGAGAGAGAGATTTACCTGTTTCACCAGAATCGTATTCACCAATAAAATAATTAATGAAAAGGTATCAATTTGGTTTCCCCTATAAATACTTTATATATCAATTATCTGCAACAAATATCATATTAAGTGTAATCTAGGAGATCAGTTCAAAACGGAAT
>NC_089781.1:35285153-35290153 GCF_040412425.1 Macrobrachium rosenbergii
ATCATCTGCGGCTCCTCTCGTGTGTCTGTTTGCAGAAATACACAGCGTATTATTCATGAGTTTGTTTACTTTCGTATCGATTTATGGACCCTTTTCTGCCAACCTATGTTGGTCAGTTCTTATTCAGATTTTACTGCTAATCGACAGTGTAGCCTGTTTTCACGCAACAGATAAACAGGTAGTTTACAGAATTAAGATAGGAACATATACTAATGCAATATGAAATTAATGACAATAATACCTGGAAGCAGTATTTGCCCATTAAAGAATGTTAACAAAATTTTCTTATCAAAAGTTTTACTTTCGTTCAAAACTTGCCCTTGAGGTGAAAATTTACGTAAGGTGTACTGCCAGAAATAGACCAAACCTCTGACATTCACCCACAGACTTCACCTCACACCTCATTGCGAAATGAACAGATTTCCCCATAAGTCTCATTGCTAATAGCACGTCCACGATCAAAACAAAACTATTGCTACTTGCGTGCAGTTGGCCTTAAACGACGCACATCTTGTTACGACAGTAGTTGAGGTGTTATTCTTTGGGTTAATAGTACTGTACAATTACAAATTTTTCCGTGCACTGTAGAAAGCCTGAAGGTGAAGAAAAAAGACGTCGACAATAATAGTTGCGAAAACCGTAATGTCAAAACCGAGAGTGTCAATAATAATCGTTGTGACGATGATGCTGATGACGATAGTGATGATGATGGTGATAGTGGTGGTGGTGATGGCTGTGGACGGGTGCAGTTGAGTCGGTGGTGCTCGTTATGGCACGGACCCCAATGGGAGAGAAGGATAAACTTGGAAGAAGGACGAGCTTCGAAAAGCGTTGTAACACGAACCGAACAACTACGCCAGTAAAAATAAGTCGTAAAGGTATCAGAGTAGTAAAAGGGCCTCGTAACCTGGCCCAACAGTCTATAAAGGCCAACTAATGGAAACCAGGAACCGGACTTTCTATCGTTATCATCATCATGCGAAATCATCTCGGCCAGAGGCAGCCAGAGAGAGGAAGAAAGATACGGAAGAAGAGGGGCGGACAGACGCATGCTGCAGAAACTGTCAGGATAACAGATTTCGAAAATTGTTAATGTAACCTGAATATTTTAGTTCGCTAGACTAGCTTGCATCCGGGTGATGCTTCCTCTCCTCTGCATCTCTCTCTCTCCCCCTCTCTCTGAATGTCCTCTATCTCTCTCTCTATCTATCTGTCTATCTATCTATCTATCTATCTATCTATCTATCTGTCTGTCTATCCTTTAATTTATTTCTACATAAAATATATAGATTAGTCACTCGCTATATTTTGATACGTTCGAGCGATATTCTATGCTTATTTTACTCAGTAAGGGTGTGTAAGCCTGTTTTATTCACAACAGGTTTTCGGTTATAATTTGATGAAATACATTGATGTGTGTATTAGAATATGTTCAGTCTGGACGGATTTGGGTAATATTAATTTTAGTTTATATTTTATTCCTTCCGTATATTATGTAAAGACGAGCCTTCGCAAGAAATTTATTCTAACGCTAACGTCTACTAAAACTGATCTTTGCCCAATAAGTTTTGGTAAAATATGAAGTCCAATTACTTCCCCTTCCTAAAATCACACTAAGGATAAAAGCAGACATTTTAGTTTCAATATTTCTGAGAATGTCTAGAATTTGGCCTCAATTGTAGGGTAGAAAATGCAAAAGGGCCAACTAACATAATTTCAATAGTTCCAAAATCAACGCCACGGTCAGTCGATATTAATCCCCCTGGGACCGTAAAGTCCTGCGACAACATAACTTGTAATTCATAATCTATAAGTTTCTTTTATAAATCAAGTATTTGCTAATCTAGGGGTAACGCGGGTCATATATTCCTAATTGATCTTAAAAGCTTTTTTTTTTATTAAGAAAATTTATATATATTCCAGAGACTACACAATATGATCTTACGAGGCATGCTTGTTCACAATGAAACTCACAAAGAAAAACTTGGCTTTAGCATAAATGAAACAAGTAACTGAAAATTAAATTACAAATGAATGAATACATATGAACATTCATTGCCATATATTTGTAAACCGTCAGTAAACATTATATTCATATTCTCGCACGTTTATATGGTATTCATGTGGTACCTTATTAACAATCATTAAAGATCAAGGTTTAAGGAAATTAACGAGGAATGAGGAGTTTTTATCTAATTCTGCTATATACCAGTTTATTTTTTCTTTCTTCAGAAGTGTTCAGAGACTTTATATGATTCTAATGTTGAAATCAGGTTTTCATAACATCCACCGAAGTTTACTAATATCTGAAGAAAGTTCTCACGGAACGGTTAGAAACTGCGAACAGTATACGAGGCATTTTCAGGACGGAAAAATCGGCCACGAAAGCGAGCTCTAACAGAAGGAGTACATTGACAGGAAGACGTTAAAGAATTAATGGGTGAACTTCGGGAATCCTGTTCCTAGAGTACCTTACGTATATCTTAGTTTAACCAGACCACTGAGCTGGTTAACAGCTCTCCCAGGGCTGGCCCGAAGGTTTAGATTTATTTTACGTGGCTAAGAACCAACTGGTTACCTAGCAACGGGACCTACAGATTATTGTGGAATCCGAACCACATTATGGCGAGAAACGAATTTCTATCACCAAAAATGAATTCCTCTAATTCCTCATTGGCCGCTCGGAGAGTCGAACACTGGACCAACAGCGTGCTAGCTGAAAGCTCTGCCCACCCCTCCAATGAAGAACTTCCTAGAGTACCAATATGGTGAACTAGAAGTTACAGGAGAAACTCGGCGAACTCAGTGGTGATGATATATCACGGCACCGGAGATCATTTCGTCACGTGACAAGAGAAGGGAAGGGAGCAATCAGTCATAGCAGTGGTAGATATGAAAGTGACAGGACACCCCGACCGGTGGAAGACCGACAAGATCACGGAAAAGGACCAGAGATGAGGACCTAGACCACATGGGAATTCAGGCAGCGCATAATATAAAGACATGGCAGAGGGATCTCCTTACCAACCATCTAACCTGATCTAAGCTTCACTGATGTTCACGGATTCGGTGACGATAGAGGGAAGTAATAAATGCCTGTTAGACCTTCCCGTATTTTTTATTGCTGAGCAAATACTATAGACAACAGAGCACTAGCATGCAAAATCTGCAACTCAGTCGGAACAAAATACTTTTGAACTATATACTACACCATTTAGAAGGCAAGTAGCAAAAGGCTTGATGGCATAAATTTTGTTGCCGAACCTTCTTGCAAATAGCAATCAAAAGTCATGTGTCAAAGATAAACCATTTCAAATATTAGATAGTTTACTGGAGTTATTCTAATAACGGTTATGATTCGCTTACTTGGTCTCGTAAGGTCTATACTTATAAATTTGTATCTCTCTCTCTCTCTCTCTCTCTCTCTCTCTCTCTCTCTCTCTCTTCTCTCTCTCTCTCTGTTGCCATGCTTATTATATAATACAAGCCACATTCATGCAATTGCCATAACTTGACACTGAAATTTATATTCCTGTTATACATACATATGCAATCCCATAAATGTATTTATGTTTGAACGTGACTTACATATATACATATATCAATATGCAGTCCAATAAATGTAGGTAAGTTTGAGCGCGACCGAACAAGAATATGTATTTCTTTTTCTTACCATAAAATTAATGCTTTGAAATTGCACGTGCATGCTTACACAGACTAAAAAGCGTGTGTACTTATACACACGCGGCTATATACTGAAATAAAATAAAATTATAAAATACACACCGTTGCCTAGAATAATTAAATGCACAGACTGCATAACTTAAATCAACATATAAGCATTATCAGAAGTATCCACATATTTCTCATCACACCTAAATACCCTAAGTCTTCTTTAAGCGTCCTGGTCTTAGAAATGCAGAGTATTCGCAATATTCCTCCGAATGTTGCTTCCGTGTGCCAGCGGGCATTCTGAAACGTGGTGCTCCACGGCGCGGTCTAATAATTAAAAGGGGCACCTTTATCGATCCACTCCATTCTCTGCAGACTCCACCTGGCACCCCACACTTGCATCATTTGCAGCTGTAGTGATTCCCTTGCAACTATTCCGCATATCAGTCACGGACGGTATCTCCAGTGAAGAGGGATGGCAATCATTTGCACATAAACACACTAACACACACACACAATATATATATGTATGTATGTATATATATATATATATATATATATATATATATATATGTATGTATATATATATATATATATATATATATATATATATATATATATATATATATATATATATTATATATATATATATATTCATATATATATATATGTGGAGTGTGATGTATATTTGTAATAGTCATAGCCAACTCATAACATCTCGATTTCCCCAGACATTTTTGGATGCGACGATTAACGGAAAGCCTTGAATACAAATGAAGAACAAATAAAGAAAAGGCTCCAGTGGCGATATTCACGCCCCTTATAATGGGTTAGGTGAGGTGAAGCTAAAACTCTATGCTTCGTGGATCATAATTTCGGATACTAGGCTTTGAAGTGACAAGCTCATCCAAAACGTGTGTGAAGAAATCTTGAAGTTAAGGAATCTTTGTGGCTATTAACAATACATAAATATCTGGTTAAAGTGACCAGTAGATTGATTTGGTATCTATCGCCATACATATATGTGACGTCAGAAGGTGTTCACCTTTCGGTTCTCAGAAAAACTTTCGGAACGAAGGTACCAAACCCGTGGTGGTGGCTTTTAACCTTCGTTGTTGCCTTCATAGTCGCGTAACGACCAGGTACTCAATCCAGTGTTTTGCTAGACAGAGCAACACTAAGTTTTTAACAGAGGATGCTTATTTGCCCATCCTATAGTCGAGCAAAGGTTCATTGTTTGGTATTCGAACATGTTAGTGATCATTATATATATATATATATATATATATATATATATATATATATATATATATATATATATATATATA
>NC_089781.1:35295153-35312653 GCF_040412425.1 Macrobrachium rosenbergii
GGCAAGAATTATTTATGACTTCAATCCATGCGAAGCCTTGATTACGCCGAAAACTTCTCGTGTTAGACCACTTAATTATCCTCCATTTTCTCTTAATTCGCTTGCTTTGTATATATATCTAATTGTATACATTTCTTTCCTCAAGATGACTACTCTCTCTCTCTCTCTCTCTCTCTCTCTCTCTCTCTCTCTCTCTCTCTCTCTCTCTCTCTCTCTTTTTAGTTTTTTGTAAAAGACAACTATTGTGCCGGCTTCGTCTGTCCGTCCGCCCTCAGATTTTAAAAACAACTGAGGCTAGAGGGCTGCAAATTGGTATGTTAATCATCCACCCAGCAATCATTAAACATACCAAATTGCAGCCCTCTAGCTTCAGTAGTTTTTATTTCATTTTAGGTTAAAATTGGCCATAATCGTACTTATGGCACCGCTATGGGTACCAACAACACAGAACACCACCGGACCGTGGCTGAGCTTCATGGGCCGAGGCTAAGAGTCTCATGGGTCACGGCTGAAAGTTTTACATTGTACAGAAAACTCGATTGCACAGAAGAAACTTCGGCGCATTTTTTTACTTTTTTGGTCTTGTTGATGATTTGAACTTTTGGACTCGCTGTCGAATTTCACATTCGTAACAAATAACTAACAAGCACAAGTCAGGATACTCACTAAATTTGCAGAAATATCCTCCTCGGCAAGTGAAATAATTCTATCTTAGCCAGTTGAAGCTGGCTTGTTCTAGCTCCAACCTTGCCCTCAGTTGTGACATGGATTTGGAGGCTTTGTGTGGACCTCAGTGCCATGATCATCTAACAGTGCAAACACTTTGCGTTATTGCTATTGCTATTGTCATTTTTACTACAGTATTAGTATTACTTTTTATGCACACATTCCTATGTCATATCTTATCTTTGGAAATTTGTCAATATTCTTTATCATTTCCTGTATAACCTATTACTAAGCATACGCTTACTAAGACAATTTCTTAGACAAGATAACTGTTCTCAAGGCTTCCTCCCCGCGTGATGTAAAACAGAAAGTAGCACACTTCAGAACAAAAAAAAATAAATAAATAAATAAAAATGCGCCGGAGTTTCTTCAGCGCAATCGAGTTTTCTATACAGCGTATAGTGCTGTATGAAACTCTCAGCCACGGTCCATGAAACTTTTCGCAGTCCATGAAACTTTCAGCCATGGCCCGGTGGTGGCCTGTGTTGCTGGCACCTCTAGAGGTGGCAGACACACGATCATGGCTAACTTTAACATTAAATGGAATAAAAACTATTGAGGCTAGAGGGCTGCAATTTAGTATGTTTGATGATGGGAGGGTGGATGATCAACATGAAAATTTGCATCCCTCTAGCATCAGTAGTTTTTAAGATCTGAGGGCGGACAGAAAAAGTGCTGACAGACAGACAAATATCCATCTCAAAAGTTTTCTTTTACAGAAAAGTAAAAAGAGCTTATCATCATACAAGGACTTAGAGCAGTGGTCCCCAACCTTTTTTTGGACATACCCACCCTAATAATCTTTTTTGCATCTTGATGCCCCCTCTGGTGATATATAATTCTTATTATTCACGTTGAGGAAGACTAAAACACCATTAACTTGGTTTAAACATTCTCGAATTGCCCCCCTTAAAAATCAAATTACCCCCGCCCCACGCTGGGAACCACTGACTTAGAGGGATGATTTGTAAGTACTTAATATCTGAACTTATCTAAGTTAGATAGGACGTTATCATGGGGTCTTATTTTACTCTAAATGAACCAGTGGTAAGTGAACCGTTCAGTTAAGATGAAGAAATTTAGCTGAGCAAAGCTACAATAAAAGTATGAATCGATGGGCGACAGAGCCTTTGCTAAGCACGCAAAGGAGAATAATTACGCCATTCGGAGACGTTTTCGTTTCTTAGATATTCTTTTGTATCGGAACTTTATTGTGGCATTTTATGATTAACGATTGCCCCCTCGACGCGCTAATCAAGGAAATGATAAGAAACACAATAAGGACACGATTATAAATGAATCACTATAATGACAATGATGAAAGTGCGATGTCTTAAAATTCGACAACTGAATATCTAGTAAAACAGAAATTAGCTTCAGTAATGATTTCTGCAACTATTATAATGAAATAACCCATCTTGAAAGCTGAAGCCACCCTTTCCCATAATACATACTGCTTCAGTATTTAGTCATAAAAATGCTGTTATTTTACATTTGCAAGTTGGAGAATATCAACGTCATTGTGTCAAGGATGATAAAGTACATTAACTTTCTTCCCACTCCCTCCTTTGGTTCTTTATGGAAAAGAAGAGATGTCATTTCTCCGATTTTAAGATAAATCCCAGTTCGGTCTGGATTTGTTAAACTGCATCAAACGGATATGATTTACGAACTGGTCATCTCCATTTTGAAATATGTTTATGTACTCTTGGCTCTCTCTCTCTCTCTCTCTCTCTCTCTCTCTCTCTCTCTCTCTCTCTCTCTCTCTAATAGTTGTTCATTAAATACACATACATACAGACACGTATATATATATATATATATATATATATATATATATATATATATATATATATATATATATATATATATATGTACATAGATATATATGTGTGTATGTATATATTACGAGTGGAACAGAAATGATGTGTTGATTATTTGTATCATGTATATATATGGAATATATATAAAAGTGTGTTGATTATTTATATATATATATATATATATATATATATATATATATATATATATATATATATATATATATATATATATATATATATATATATATATATGTGTGTAAGTATGTATATCACCAATACGTCATTTTCCTCAAGAACGGAGGTGCTATGTAACCATTAATTTCCAGAGTCAGCGTTTTGGAATCAGGCGGTTATTCCATGCCAATTTCCATCTTCATCTGAGAAACTATGAAGATGTAAAGACACATTTATCATTTTCTTGTTTTTTTAGCTGAGCACCGCTCAAAAACTGGACAATGATAGAGTAGGTTTTTTTGTCTCTGAAAGTAAGCTCGTCAGATCATCTGGGTGTTTAATGCAATGGTCGTAACCACAGACTTTGTGCCAACTTCCGTAAAAGAACGCATTACCTGCTGGAAATTCAGGCAGGTGGAACATCAATAAGCACTTTCTTCGTGAAATAAACGTAGAGTTTAGTAGATGATACTATCAAAAAGCCCTTGACAACAATGTCCAAAGTATTTTCAAAGTGAGCAGGGTGGTGACCTTGCAATCGAACCTAAATAACTCGAGTCTGAATTTGAAAGTTGTGTCACTGAAGAGACGGGAAGCCTGTCATTTAACTGTCAAGAAGAACTGGTTATGAGAAACCTTCACCGAAAAGACCACATGATCCATAAACTTTTAGATCAATTTCAAACATTTTAGAAGAGGTTCTGCACAGTCAGCCTCACTGAGCAAAACTTAACCAGCCCCTTAATGTGGTATTTTCAAGCCATGATGCTATCTACTTTGATGCAGAGATTGCTAAGTTGAAATCACATTCAGTTTAAAATCTCTGAAACGACGTGAAGTTAGAAGGCGTATTTTGTATACTGTAATATGGTTTCACGCGTGTACCTGGTTATGGAAGTTGGTGTGCTCAATTTGTTTCAGATACTGTTTACTTTTGAAAGACCTAATCTGCTGAGAGGAGAAAAAAAGACAGAGAATTTATACATATCTTTATATAAATCTATTCTTCAGACTTAGATCCCTGTTCATACGCACACCTGCATTCAATAGATCTCGTGCGCACGTTTCGTTACTCCTCATCTGCTAAATGTCACAACATTTCAGCCACTGAAGGCCATTAACATCCAGCCTTAGAGCTCTTTTTATATAGGTTCCCATCAACCTCCTCATCTTCCGCTATCGATTATCAAGATGTTGACGCGTGAAAGCGGAGGGCGGAGGACGTAGCCGCGGGCGAAGGTAGAAATCCGTTTCCAATATCTTTGGTGAATAAGCCATGCAATCCGCATTATGCAATGTATTGAAATGTGATATCCGACTATCGAAATTCCCCCTAACCATAACATTTCGAAGAGTTCTCGGGAAGAAGCTATAAACTTCCGTTCAGGTTGTGGGCGGGGCTGACGCCCACCGCTGTCAAAGGCGTCTTGCACCCGGCTCGAAAGGGTGAGAGAAAAACCGTTAGAAGGGTAAGAAGTTAGAATCGGAAAAAAACAAATGAAGAGAGAGAGAGAGAGAGAGAGAGAGAGAGAGAGAGAGAGAGAGAGAGAGAGAGAGAGAGGGACGGTCGGATATGTCGAAAGAGGGAAATAGAAGGTGGGAGGGAAGGGAAGTAGCTGAAAGAGGAACACAGAGAGAGAGAGAGAGAGAGAGAGAGAGAGAGAGAGAGAGAGAGAGAGAGAGGCAAGCAGAAAAAGAAAATAAAACCAGGGGAAAAAAGCACAGACTCATACTTATACAAACGATGATTATCAATAAATTGATTTCCCTTCCAGATTTCAGAATTACGTTTTGCTAACCACCAAATGCTCTCCTTATAAATTGAGACAATCGTGATCAGCAAAATGGGGCGTCACACGAGAATACAGACAATGACTCTCACATAAAGCATTAAAAAAATTCCAAAGGTTACCATTATAAGATTAATAATGTTGCAAGTATGATGATAGTGAAGGTGATGATCATCATCATTGCATAAACAGAAGTAATTAAGTGCGTCTCTTTCTATACGGTAAACGATTTGTAAAGAACTCTGATATTTATTCAAGAAACGCAAACACAGTATGGTTAATTTGTTTCACAAAATTGTTTTGTAGAATACGAAGTGAAACTCAATCTAAACAAACAAGCAAACAACCGCCTACAAAATCACCGGCTCTCTGTCTCTTTATATTCCAGCTTTGCCGAAAAAATGACGTTTTTATTCGGTCGTTAAAAGATAATATCGCCGTAATAGTACTTCATTTGTTCTGCTGCAACTTTTATTTTGCAAAATGCCATTTTGAAGGTTGTGAAAATGAGTTTGTTATTGTTTAAATACCTCACAATTTTGGGCTCTGCTGCACCCTGTAATGGCGACGGGTTTTTTATGCGATGTTTTATGCAAACAATAAGAGTTAATCAAAGAACATTCATATCGGCCTTGCAAATTTCTTTGTGGACTAATACGTAAAAACTGCTGGATTTTTGTGGATTAGTTCGTGAAAACAAGGAGAGAGAGAGAGAGAGAGAGAGAGAGAGAGAGAGAGAGGTTAATGAGGAAAATTTACACTTTTTCTGATTAAGATTACAAGAACAGTAATGTGTAAACCTTGAACAATCAATAAATATATGGCATCTAAAAACTTGACAATCCTTTTCCTGGGCGATTAACTGGGTGAATTTGGTCATTTACTCATTAACCGCGCAATTATCAATGGCCAGGTTTATCTTACGAGTGCGGTGAACACGTGTATATTTAGATCTTCCATATACTGTTATCATTATTTCTTGCCTGTTTGTGTTCATTAAAAAGCTGCTCTTCTTGCATGTTTTATTTTCTTGTCGATTGATTTTCTGTCTCCATATTGATAATTCTTTCTGGTTATCAAATCATCGTTACCTTTTTTATTTTGACAGCTGAATCACTTAAAATGCAAATGATGCTGATATTATTACTGCCGTTTTTATTGTTTGCTATTATTCTTTTTATTATCAAAAACAGCGATTTGTTTACGGAAAACAACGTACTGAATGTACATTCTTGTGACTGAAACAAACTCAGAATTAGTATTTACTAAAAATTTTAAATTTTACGGATGCAAAGTTGGACCGACTTTTATATTCCATAACACCAAAGAGAAATGCAAAGAAATTGCTGGGAGCGCAACCTTCCCCACATGAGATTTTACGTAGATTGATTAAACCATCCTTATTGTCTTGGAACAAACTGCTTACTAATCAGAGCGTGTGAGAATGGATTCATTATCTTTACCATACTGAATCTGACTTGATCTCATACCAGTGAGTAAGAAAATCAGAGCTTCAATTGTTCTTTCAAAAATCTTTTAAAATAAAGTAGAGTAGTCCCCAAAATATATGTGGTTTTTAATTTTTAAAAATTGCTACCTTGTGTTTCTTACAACATGGGTTTGTGGTTTAATGACAATGGTTAAAGCATCCCCCAAACAAGTTTCAGACAGGTAAGGTACACCATTAAAGTGAACAGTTGAATTTTTATTCTTAGTGCGATCATCACAGTCACCTATACAGATTTTCATTGTTTTTCTTGTAATATAGAAAGTAATAAATACTGTTTTGCTTCATTTAAATGAAACTATCCTTGCGGGGACACAAATGATGTATGCTGCCGGAGAAAAAGAGTTGTCTGTTTCTGAGCAAACTTCAGCCAAGTGCAAGTCAGAAGTGAAGAAAGCGCGCAAAGAGAGTCCAGAGCCCCGTCTGAATGAGAAATCTGCTGTGATGGGAAGTTCCGCGGCGTAACTGGCATACAGACATAATCCTTCTGTACAATGAATCCGTAGAAAAGACGAGAGCTACACCAACAGCCTCTCCCCTAACAGCATTGTATTGCTTCCAGTCCTCTCCAGACACGGAAACTTTCCATCACAACATTTTCACGTATTTTCAGAACGTTTCCAAGAAGTGGGAAGGGATTCACTTGGCCACCTGGATATCTCCAAGGTAATATGAATATGATATGCTTATCATAAAGTTCAGAGAATTGATACGGGTTAGTTTTAGCAACGATAGTGCATATTCATCTTGGAATAAATTTCCATTATTTCTATTAAAAAAAAATCAAATGATGTCATTACGCAAATTATCAAGAATATTTTCACTGAAAAAAAAACCAATGTACATGATGATTATGGTAAACCTAGATAAACAGTTTGCAATAGTATTTGTTGTGAAAAGCACTTTTCAGGTGAATACAGAAAGACGGTTAACATTCTTTCGATAGTATTAATTTTATAATTCTGTCAAGCAATGAATCGACATTTGTCCATGATTAAGTAAAAGACATTTAACAAAATAAGATTTTGCCGATTTAAAAAAAACGAAAGGCCATTTTCTTTTTACAGAGAGAGAGAGAGAGAGAGAGAGAGAGAGAAACTTTTTCTTTGTAACTGCATCTCACCTCGGTAAATCAGACAGACTAACGACTGGGATTAATCGCTCATAATGGCATTTACTGACCATTTACCTAAAGTTTGTGCAATCGCTTTTTTGAAGTTGGGCAAGATGAATGGGAAGATAATCTCCATCGTTCGGCTTAATGACCAATGAAGGATGAATGATTATATTCTTAGCAGGAAAATTTCCCTCGCTCGAACCTTCCACCCCACCCCCACCCTCTTACCTACACCATCCGCCCACAGCCCACCGGGCATACACCCCTACGCCCACACCCATACCCACAGCCCCATGGGAACCTCGGTCATGAATTATCACAAAATTTCCCTTTTTAATGACTGCTGATTAAAAGGTTTTCCACAGACCGAAATGAATGGCAATTTGAGGAATCTCCTCCCGATATTTTTTCTTCCCTATTTTCTCTCTCGATTGTACCTCCCTGTCCCGCCTCCTTCTCAGAAAAAAAATTACCTTCATTTGCATTCACTTGCTGTTTGTAATTAGACAGATAATGATTGGGACGGAACTGATAAGGTCTGTTGATTGAGTCAGGTCAAGATAAAAAAACAGTGGAGAATTTCTTCAAGGCAAATTTCTAAAATGATTGTAGTTCTGAATATCCTTGAAAGATCCCTGTCATTTTTAAGTATTTTTCCCTGCCTGTATATACTCCCTTGTACACATAATAGTGCTTATGTGTGTTTTTGCAAAACTGCATACAGAATGAGTTTCCATATGAGGCCATTGTGTGCGTATCATATGATTGTCTGTAATTTGCCTATATGAATATGCATTTTCCTCTGCATAATGCGCCTTTGGGGATTCTGCTGGAAGTGGTTGCATGTCAAATTCTTGACATCTGGTTGGAGAGTTAACCATGAAAACTGATATCATTTTGATGATACCATTGGCTCACTCACACGTGCATAAGCTGATAAAACGATACTACTACTACTAATACTACTACTACTACTACTACTGCTGCTGCTGCTGCTGCTGCTGCTACTACTACTACAAATAATAATAATAATAATAATAATAATAATAATAATAATAATAATAATAATAATAATAATAATTATTATTATTATTATTATTATTATTATTATTATTATTATTATTATTATTATTATTATTATTATTATTATTATTATTACTGATATATCATATAAGTTACTTTGACGCTGGTGATATTTTGAAAGAAAGTGGGCTCAAAATCTGTTTTAAGATTTATCTAAAGAAAATACAAATACTCATAAAATATCTAATCTCACATGACTCTTAGCCCTGCTTACACCACCACTGCAATCATAACATCTGGAAATGAAGTGAAACTTTTCCAGGAGTTGTTAGCAAGAGCTCTCCTGGTGCTTAATGAAATCTGGCATCTGATTTATTATGTTATTCTTTTTTTTTTTTATTCAGCTTGAGCCTTGTTTTTGTATATAACAGGTGCGACAGTAATCTCGCAATTGCTCTGTCTGTCTCTTTAGGTAAAATACTGCAAACACTTCAACTGCAATACGTAGGAAGTAACATTTAACTGCGCCGCTGAAATCGCTCGAGCGCTATTGATCGTAGAATGAGAAATGTTCTGTTTTTCTGTTCCGTTGTCAGGCATCAGAGATGTTTGATAGCGAAGGTGGAAAATGGGACATTTTACAGGTGTTTTCTCCCATTTGGACTCCTGTGTCCTGAAGGCCATTAAATACAGCTATATAACGTTGCGTTTATTGATAGGGCGTACAGCAGACACTTCTGACAGGTATTGATTATCAACACTGAACTAGCAGGAATACATAATTAACACTTTTATTGGTATGTAAGCTAGGTTGGTTTATTTGAAATATAGAGAGATATCATTTCAAAAGTAACAGGGAAGAAAAATTATCTAGGTTTCAAATACGATCTACGAAAGTTACATTAACTTGTTGAGATTCTGTTACTAAAAACTTCTTCTTCTTCTTCTTCTTCTTCTTCTTCTTCTTCTTCTTCTTCTTCTTCTTCTTCTTCTTCTTCTTCTTCTTCTTCTTTTAACGTGCTATTTCCCATTACTAAAAATATTCTGTTTAAATTAGGACTTACTGAAATTCTTTTCAATATTCCTTATTTATTTCGTGAACGATTAATGTATCACGTGTATAAAACAAATGTAAATTTAACTGATATCTTTAGATCCCGTGTAATTCTTCTCATAAGCACATATTGCCTTTGCAAATAGACCGAAAGTTTAACCAGTGACCTCTCACCAAAAAACTCATTTCAACTCATTTTTTATCATAATTTGAAATGATTTTCGTTCGCTTCCTGCACTTGAGATTTTTCATATTTCTAGCATTTTGCTTCATGACGTAATTTCAGATAATCTTAACTTAACTCTATCTCCTCCACGCAAATCGTTTCAGTAACGTATCCTCAATATTTTCCATCGACTTACTGCTTAGAAATTGAACTTTTTAGACTTTACTGGAAGAGTTTTCTTGTCTTACCGATAACAGTGATAAATAACGGGCCTTCAGCCTTTTTTGGCTATTATGAACGTGCACAGATGCGGTTTTTGCTATGTAATCAATAATGGTAATGGCATGAATAAAATTGGTGCAAATACAGTAAAGTCTTGGTATATATCACACATACTTACGGATCACTCGAAAGGAAGAAACCCCGTAGAGGGTAGTGCCGCCAGTGCACCTTACGGGGTGCACTGTAGGCATTACAAAAGGTTCATTGCAGCGTTCTTTCGGCCCCTACCTGCAAAACCTTTCGTTCTTTTTACTGTACCTCCATTCTTGCTATCCACCCTCTCCTAATAATTACTTAACAGTGCAACTGAGAGGTTCTCCTCCGGTTACACCTTTCAAACCTACCTACTCTCAGTTTCCTTTCCAGCGTTGAATGACCTCATAGGTACCAGTGCTTGGCCTTTGGCCTAAACTCTATATTCCATTCCGAAAGGAAGAAAGTAAGAATTCTACTGAAGAATACGAGACACGCAAATAGTTTTATCGACAGAGAAAAGTTTTTCTTGCTAAGAAAAGAAAATCTGAGGAAATTTGAGATGGAGAAACACCATTATTGAAAAAGAAGTTTTGCATCTTGCACAGTAGCGTATTTTTTGCTATGAATTTAGAAATTATGAAATTTTACTTGTCTTCGTGTTATCTCAGATTGCTTTATGCCAACGATTTAGAAAGCCTTCATCATTTGTAATCAGATCTGTTACCAAAGTTAATAACGATGGTAAGGCAGATAAGGAAACTGATAAAATTATATGGACAAAATCCAGCCAAGTACACCATCATTCTTCCTTGGGGATGTGTTAGTTTTTTTTTTTTTTTTTTTTTTTTTTTTTTTGCTAGAGTTGTATATGTCTATAGTCATTTTTAATTGTTGAAAGGTTGTCGAATGATGCTGTTTGAAAGAATGACAGCTCATAAAATTTTGTGGAACTAAAAGTACGCAACATTATTTGTACTGATAGGCTCAGAGTAATCTCTCTCTCTCTCTCTCTCTCTCTCTCTCTCTCTCTCTCTCTCTCTCTCTCTCAGTAGTAAGGAAAAGCTCACATATGTGTGTTTACATATATATATATATATATATATATATATATATATATATATATATATATATATATATATATATATATATATATATATATATACATTTATATAATATAGATATATATATATATGTGTGCACATATATATGTACATATATATATATATATATATATATATATATATATATATATATATATATATATATATATATATATATATATATATATATATATATATATATATATATATATATATACATGTATATACATATATAAATATATATATATATATATATATATATATATATATATATAATATATATTTATATATATATATATATATATATATATATATATATATATATATATATATATATATATATATATTTATATATATATATATATATACATGTATATACATATATAAATATATATATATATATATATATATATATATATATATATATATATAATATATATTTATATATATATATATATATATATATATATATATATATATATTTATATATATATATATATATATATATATATATATATATATATATATATATTTATATTTATATATGTGTGTGTGTGAGTGTGGAACGTTTTTCATAGAGGTAATAGGACGTACAACAGAGGGTTTGCGTGTTGCTTATAAGAACCTACAGAAAGAGTAGTGATTGATAATTTATGGCGTAGAGGGCAACTTTCCGAGTGAAGTAAGATGTCTTGATGATGAAATAAAAGCTTCTATTACAATATGTAGATATGAAAGTGATTGGTTTGGTGCGATACTGGATGTCAGAAAGTATCTTATCTGTACGCGGCTCCTTTACAGTTTCTCTGAATGGGTTTGTAAGAAAAATCAGAGAAAAGGCGGAAGATGTAAGTGCAAAGTTGTAAAGTTATGGGATAAGCAAATGAGTCACAGGCGGAGCGAACCGAGAACGATGTTTGTAAATGTTAGTTTTAGTCAGTAACATTAAAGACGACCTCCAGAAACTGGTAAAATTCACTGAAAGTGCTTTTAAAATGAGATGCTGGGGAGTGAATGCAGATAAAGGTGAGGTAATGGGAGTAAATGGAAGTCAGGAAGATGAGACGAACAAAATGAATATTAGTAGGAAAGGCGAAAGAGTGGATATAGCCGATTCTAATAGGTATTTGGGAGGAATTTCAACGGATTTTCATTAAAGGTCTCTGTAGTTCCCTAGTCCCTCTAATCTAATATCTTTATGATATGACAATAATGTGTTTGTGTCACTGGAAACTACAATTTACAATTTTTGATGTTTTTTATCATTTTAAAATTGCTATCAATTAATTGATATTTTAGTTAGACACCATTCTATGAGATCTTTCAAGGATTTAACTAAGTAGTTCACAGCGTTGATCCAAGGCTGCTCTAAATACAATAAATTATTTTTTGCTTGGCCTCATTTTTCTGACTAAATTTATATTTATCATTAGAAATTGTACAAGTAACTAGAAACCACCTAATAACAAAAAAAATTGCACTTTCATAAATGCTGCCAAACTTAAAAATATTTACTGTGTTTTGTGAATACGATAAGGTCTGAGATGTGTTCTTTTACTAAACACTGGACCTTGTGCATGACATAAAATAGGCCAAATGATTATCCTCGTTGTGGAAGTCTGTGCACGCCTTCCCTAATGTATTCACATTTCAGTCATGTTTATGTTTTGCTATTTTGTATTGTGCTTTAATAGCATGATCATATCGGACCTTGCTTACATACACTGGCAAGACTAAGACCAATTAGAAGCTTATATGAAAAGATGTTTCAGGAATCATAAATGGATAATAAATCTGAAACGCTAAACTTCTGTAGCTGCTTTCTCTGAAGTCCCATTTTTAGGCCTTATGTCTAGCAATGACTTGAAGGAAATATACTTGATATTTTGCTCTTGGGACACAAAAGGAGATTAGAAAAAGGTTTTTTCGAAAGTAATGATCACCTCAAAG
Organism: Macrobrachium rosenbergii; assembly: GCF_040412425.1. Taxonomy (NCBI): domain Eukaryota; kingdom Metazoa; phylum Arthropoda; class Malacostraca; order Decapoda; family Palaemonidae; genus Macrobrachium; species Macrobrachium rosenbergii. The sequence goes on from NC_089781.1 coordinate 35,307,842, forward strand.
TAAAGTAAAATAAGTTATAGTATGGAAAAATGAATGGTATCAATACTGAAGAAGAAAAGAAATAGTGAGGGTAATTTGTTAAAAAAAAAAAAAAAGGCTTGCATCGAAATCTGCATTACTTCCACAAAGAAAATGTTTCACTTATAACAAAGCGAAATTAAACAAACGTCCGCTGTATTTCGCGAAGGTTTTATACGATAAAAACCATTACTTAAATGCAGCACGTGTATTTGGTATAAGGGTACGCACAGACGTGAATTATGCATGCACATAAATTTATGTTCATTGTCTAATATAATGGTGTATTTCGATTTATATAAAGCAGACACCCCTTGAATTACGCGTGTACGCATAAACGTTCGCGAACATTTGATGTTAGTGTTTGCGTACAGAGAGAGAGAGAGAGAGAGAGAGAGAGAGAGAGAGAGAGAGAGAGAGAAGCTTATAAGTCAGGGAACATTTTTAGACTTCCACCAGATGTGGCTCCTTATCCCTCGGACGACCTTGTGCAATTTGGTCCATTATTTCAGGTTCTTCCCCGACCATTATGTGTAAGGATTCTTATCTTTCGGATCGATGGTACTTCGCTCCTACTGGCGGACGAACAGATCCGGGTAGATAGGCCCGGATGAATAGCGGAGAAATTGTCTCTTAAAGAGGCTCTCTCTCTCTCTCTCTCTCTCTCTCTCTCTCTCTCTCTCTCTCTCTCTCTCTCTCTCTGCACATGTCTTTGATTGTGATCACATGTTATCAAAGTTTACTTCGTTGCTTCTTCTTCTTCTTCTCTTTTATAATTAATTTTTGTTCTCGGCTTTCTTCTATTTTTCCTAATTGCTGAATAAAATTCCAGCTTTCTTTATCCTTTCTGTTTTGAGGGGTACTACATCCAAGCTCTTTCTCGAGCTTCTCTCTCTCTCTCTCTCTCTCTCTCTCTCTCTCTCTCTCTCTCTCTCTCTCTCTCTCTCTCTCTCAGTTATTTTCTTCTCTCTCATCTTCAATATCACAAGAGTTATATCATTTCATTAATCTACAGTGCGTTTCTACATGACATTCATTTTTACTGTGCTATTTACTGAACTATAACATTTTTACTTTACATGAAATTGTTCCAGCACCGGGAATTAATTTTCTAGATGACACTCCGCCATATTGAAAAAAAATGTAATATACCTGTCACCCAGGTTAGTCATTCCTGAATATTTTATCTTTTCAAAATTAAAATCTGCGAATGAAAAGCTTTTTTTGCAGCCCTTTTAAGACTGATTACGAAGCATTATGAGACACGCGCTAAGCATTTGAAACGAACGAGAAACATCACTCGAGAGTTAGTCATATCCGCGTTTGTGATTCGAAGGTGTTTTGGAGCCGTGACAGAGTACACGAATTTCAGGCATCGGAGGCTAAATCACGAAAAGGGGTTAAAAGCTTTGGGCTCGCTCAGAGACAAATTTAAAACGACAGTAATAACGGGTTACTTAAAAATGTGATCGTAACCACAAGGGAAGGCAATAAACTCTACGGATTTATCAACTCGTATTTCATTGACCGGGGTGGTGGGAGCCTCAGAGATATTTGTTTCTCGAAAGTACGATACATTTTGCGGGTTTTGCTTTACTTCAAGTTCTCTTCTTTCAGATATAATTCCCCTGAAATTTACTTTGCAAAACAAATAAATTCATGTTTTGATGAGAAATTTGTTCAGCTCATTGTTCAATATTTTTTTCACTGTTAGTCATTTTTCCCACTTTCACGCTAATAACAAACAGTTCTTTAATGATAAACTGATCTCAAACCGTAATTTGAGAAAAGATATCGTCATTTTAAAGTATGATGACAAGGCAAAAAATAATAGAGAGCCGTAAACATAGACACACACTTGAAATATGGAGCACACTATTTATATATATATATATATATATAATATATATATATATATATATATATATATATATATATATATATATATATATATATATATATATATATATATATATATATATATATATATATATATATATATATATACATACAGTATATATATATATGTATATATATATATATATATATATATATATATATATATATATATATATATATATATATATTCTAGCCATGTAGTAGCACATCAAATAGAAACTGGATGTGCACAATTTGTGTAAAGGTTTAAAGATTCAACAAGATCCGGAGTAACTTTCTTCGTCGATATGAGGAACGGCTGATGTTTCGTGAGATTTCCATACGTGGCTCATCTGAGTTCCAGCATTTGAGGGATAAATCTAGAAAAGACTAATGCGTTGCCTATCTTTTTAGCCTTTCCTTGGGAAAAATGAGCCTTCGGGAATAAAACACCGTCACTACATGATCAGAAATGAACAATACGGCAAGTCACGAACCTTAGCTATTCTGATCGTAATCGGTTTATGATGTAACACCGAGGAACTGAGTAACGGAAGACTTAGGAGCAAATAAGCCGCGGCCTGTGTGAGCCTCGTACTTCAAGCTCTTCCGTCTTCAGCTATAGTTTGTCTGTCTGTCTATCCTTTTAGCTTTCTCTCTTTCTCTTTCCAATTACCTACAGATTTTTCTATCGCTTCTGCATATATATATATGTACATATATATATATATATATATATATATATATATATATATATATATATATATATATATATATGTATATATATACTGTATATATATATGCATTTATATATATATATATATATATATATATATATATATATATATATATATATATATATATATATATATATATATATATGTATATATATAATTCTATCTATCTATTTATATATATATAATGTATATATGTATATATACAGTATATATATATATATATATATATATATATATATATATATATATATATATATATATATATATATATATATATTATGATATAAACTGACTCGGGGAGACCTGGTTCGATCCCGACGTGAGTCAGAAATTTATTTCTGTTCCACACGTGATTGTGTGTTGAATATCTATATATATATATATATATATATATATATATATATATATATATATATATATATATATATATATATGTGTGTGTGTGTGTGTGTGTGTGTGTGTGTGTGTGTGTGTGTACGTAAATATAATATATATATATATATATATATATATATATATATATATATATATATAGATGGATAGAAAGATAGATAGATATAGATAGATAGGTAGACAGATGTGTGCCCGTACGTTAATGTATGTGTATGTGAACGCGTTGCCATTAACATATCAGAGGTTAAAAAGTTATAGAATAATTAACTATTTAACCTCTGGATCTCAGACCTTTTTTTTATGTTTCAACATTAAAGAAAAGTAAAGTAAAGGAAAACAGGTAAATGCAAGTGGAAATGAGTTACGAAACTGGAATAGATGACAATCCAGCACAGATGACTATTAGCAAAACCACCATGGACCGCACATAGGCACTTCAGTACACCACAGCAGGTTACCAACGAATTTTGTTTATTTCTTACAATTGCGTAATATTTCCCACGTGGAACAAGAAGAGGCTTCTTTGTGGTAAATCTCGCAGTTTAGCTGTGGAAATGTTCAGATCGCGTCAAAACATTATGAAGCCCATCGAGGAGTTAAACTAAAATAAAATAGTTTGCTAACTTTTTCGTTAATTTGCTCATTTGTTATCCACAAAGTGTATATATTCATGCATGCCGACGTATGTGCGTGTGATGCAAAAACTGACATGAATAATTATGTAAAAGTATAAATGTTGAACATAATATCTTTGTATATTATGTGAGAATATGTTACATAATTACAACCATAAACAAATTTGGATCTGGTTATCCTAAACAAATTAAACACTGTTTTTTTAGAAATAAGAAAACAAGAGCCCTTGCCTGATAGCACAGGAAAGCTAAAAAAAAAACAAATACAAAATTCTTGATTATCAGGCAGATTTCAATTTCGAGTTCTGTGAATTTTCTGGGATGTAAATGTCTCCTTCAGTTCTCATTAAAGATTGTTATTCCGTTCCAGCAATTATTTCTTCTCGTAAGAAACACTGGTTTCATTATACCTCCGCTAAAGTACATTAATAAATATGTATTACGCTGTTGGCTCGAGCTGAAAGAATGTTAAAGAAAGAAAGCTTCTAAAAGTTGACGAGAGTACAGGAAACGCACCTTGCATCTTTCCATTAAGAGCAGCATGATATTCTTGTAAGAACTTTTTTTTTTAATCTAGCGCTGTGTCGCAATATGGGGAAAAGAAGGTGACGTCATGGAGTCGTGACATGGCATACTGAAACCCAATTAGTGTGATTCAACGACCAGAAGCCTACTTATGATATCACGTCTCTTGCACTCGCGCGTCCTTGGCGTCAGCTATGGTGTCGTTCCATGTGACAACCCTACCTGTCGTGGAGTCGCACCTTACAGCTTGAATTCCTTGCCAGGTTTATGCCTGACTGAAACGAACGCTCCGTTGTGAACACATGAGAGCAAAATTGATTGTATTTTCTCTTTTGATGGTATACAGTTGGACACACCATGAAAATAATCAATAAAAATATATATTCATCGAATTACCAAAGCAGATTTTGATCTCATGAATAACGTTCCCATTATGGGAATATTTATGCCAACATTTCTAAACTGTCCGGTGAGGTTAACGAACCTAAATCACAACTCTGAATGAAGAGCATGGCCCAGCATGACGATTTCGGATTATCATAAGAGCCTTGCTTGTAGATTCTCATGCTCGGGTGCATGAGGTTGGAAGCCTGGTCTCAGAAAGTTTTAAAGGGCAATGTGGTAAA
>NC_089781.1:35317653-35335153 GCF_040412425.1 Macrobrachium rosenbergii
AGCAAACGAGGAGCCACGAGCAACGAAGACAGTCCCAGTTTAGTGAAATGGTAATGCAGGGGCAAAGGCGTAATTTGCTCTGGGGAGATATTGATGTACTGGTAAATCATGGCAAAGGAATCCCTGTATCAAGGTTTCTTTTCCCTGGTGTTCTTTTTTCTTGGTCCCCTTTTCTTCTCATTTTCTTTTCTCTTCCCGTTCGCTTCTTTCTGATTTCTCACTTCTCTGATAAGAAGGGGATCAATGTTTGGTGTGAATTTGAGCAGTATTTTTTACCTAGGATGGTTTTCAATGTCTTTTCTTAAAAGTAGTTTTTATGTTTCTCTCTCTCTCTCTCTCTCTCTCTCTCTCTCTCTCTCTCTCTCTCTCTCTCTCTCTCTCTCTCTTCCAGACCCTGCGTTAGTTATGTACTATGGATTGTGTGTTCAGTTCGTAGATTACCTTTATGTTGTTCGACTGACTACGGAATGTAATTCTCTCTCTCTCTCTCTCTCTCTCTCTCTCTCTCTCTCTCTCTCTCTCTCTCTCTCTCTGTGTGTGTGTGTGTGTGTGTGTGTTTGTGTGTGTGCTGTTGCAGAAAAGAGATATGACTAACATTCTTCATTATCAATTTTCTAGCAGAGCTTTGCCGAGAGTTCATTATTCTTTTGCTTCTCTTTTTAACCTCTTTCTTCTAACTTTTCTTTCTTAATTTTTTTTTCACTAGTTTTCATTTTCATCTTCTTATCCTTTCATCCGTCTTACATTATTTCGACGTTCTTTTCGTGGGACTTTTGAGCTTTTTTTCATCGTAAGGTCTCCCATGTTTTCTTTTGCTCCCAGCAAACGCCATAGTTTCCTTTTTTCTGTTGTTCGTGGTGTTTTCATCAATCCATACCATAGCCTCTCATGGCCCATCTCCAGCGAGTTCCTCACCCGGGTCCACAAGCTCCCTACCAGGCAGCCACTCCCTTCCCTGCACCCCACCCCCTCACACAAGAAGAGCTTTCAAGGGAGACTCTGAAAACCTAGTGTCTTGTGAATGAAGGAGGACCTGGAGGAGGAAGAGCTGGAGGAGGACTAAGGCAAGAAGAGAGATTGGGGGAAAGGAGGGGACTGTGGAGGGTGTTGGCGAGGGGCTGCCCTTACATAACTCGAGAGCTGTTCGCTTCTATTGTTTTCATGGTCTTTGAAACAAGCAAGAATAGGTGGGTGTCTGTCAGAATACATAAAGTTATTCTTTTTTTCTTCTTTTCCATCCTTTCTCTCTTTGTCTCTACTCTGGCCCCACGTTGTTTTGTTTTTCTGTTGTTTTTGGGTAGCTTATCATCTCGTGGGATGGGTGGGTGGCCAGGGGCGGGGAGGTGTTTGTGAAGAGGGAATGCAGTTCACGAAAGAAAGGAAAAAATGGGGTTGGTTGTTACTCTTGTTTCGGTCGATGTGAAACGGATGACAGCAGGGTCCTTAAATCGATTTTGTTGTATTTAATATGGTTAGTAGGTTATTTTTATATTTTGTTTTGGTAATTTTGCGTGAAATTCTCAGCCTTAAACACGAATGTTAACGAAACAGATTTTTCAAATATGAGAATCTAACAGTTAATGAGAAAGACTTTATTCAACAGATTGTTACCAAATTACGAACTAAACTAGTGTTGTGTTGGTTCTAGAAGTGATGTACCATACTGTTATCAACATTACCTTAGAAGTGAATCGCTTTGAAGAGATTTTCTTATACATTAGAATTTTCGGATCTTTCCTTTAACCTGGTTTTAACCTTGTATGTATCCATCTTTGCGGCGTGTTTAGTACAAGCCCGTTGGGGATGACCGTAAAAACATAAACAAAAAACTGTAAGTATCATAAAGATAATGACACCCAAGAAATATTAGCCCTAGATAACGATCCCCGAAAACCCTTTCTTATTATTCAACACCGGAAAGAAGAATGAGACTTCATGAAGGAAGGCTAAAAGGAAATTTATCGGAGCAAAGTCCAAACTAGGAGAACTGACTTACCGAAGCCGTCCTGGGAGATCTGTTGACTGGCTCAACATCTTAGTAAAACTGTTAGCGGTTAGATGTTCTCAGCAGAACAGAATTTTGGCAAGTTTTCTTCAGTCACTTTCTGTTGCAAAGATACAATTTCTCAGGTTTAAAAACACAACAGCTTCACACATTTGAGAGACTGAACATAATGAGTAACTGAAAATCAAAACTAAAATTCATGAAACAGAACCTCATAGCAAAAGCAGCATGTCGAATAAATCTGAAAAATATGGGAATTACCTGACTTTGAATTGTTAAAGGCTGAAGTTCCGTTTTCTAACATGTTCAGTTTCACAGTTAATAAGAACAGACTTATTTTTTATCCTGCCTAATTTGTTCATTGGAAAGCGTAAATATTTCATGAAATTCGCCTCATAAGGTTCCTGTGGAAACGAACATCTTCAAGCAGAGAGAGAGAGAGAGAGAGAGAGAAAGTTTGCGCTGGGTTGCTCGCGCCTGCATGTGTACGCGTACGTAAATTCGCCTCCTTAGAAATTCGGGTTGTACCTATCAGCCTACATGTCACTTTTCATGATTCCCTACTGACATTGATGACTGAGAGGAGCGCCAAGGAGCAACGACCCGCCAACCTCGTTAACTCAAACAGCTTGCAAGAGCAGCAGCTTTTAGAAACATTCGAGCGCGCCTGAAGAACCTTTTCCCTTGCCGTCAATTTCGTCCCATCATCAGACGACTTTTGACAAAGTTCCACCTCAATAGTGAAAGAAAATGGGATTTGTATAAATAATTGAGTCCGTACAGAAGGGCAGGCGGGGAGCAGTGAGAGAGAGGACTTCAAGCCCCATCAAAGAGTATCGAGCCTCAATCACGAGGACTTAAAGAAGATCCAGTCCTCTCTCGCCGCTGATATGTACAGGAGCGAGTTGATTCTTCTTTATACTTTATTCTTTATACTTCAGTTTACTCTCTTTCCTACCAGTTGTCTATTAGACCCGTAAAATTTTGACCATGTATTTGGCTTGTTACTTCTACAGAAAATAAGAATTTATTTTCACGAGAGAAGTTGATTTAGTTCCTCGGTCGCACATTGTAATAAATTTTATACTCTTCATTTACTCACCAAGAGAAGAGCTGATTGTCTCATTCTAATGTTTCATGTTGCTAACTATTTGGACTTGGTGACTGTCTCAATAATGGAAAGTTTCAACATAAATTCTATAGTTTTAAGTTTCTTCTTATCAAAAATATATATTCAGGGAAAAATACTATTTCTTTAATGATACAATGTTCCGCAAAGATTTTAAAGTCCGACTAAAACGTGCATCTCCTTTATTTTCCATCATTCTTAAGTAAATCATGCTGCTATCTGAGCTTGTTCCGGCATGTTACCTGACACCGTGAATGTTATTCATTGCAACTAAAAACAAGTAACTAATGCGTCGAAGTTTCTTCAGCGCAATTGAGTTTTCTTTACATCGTGTAACCAAGGCCACTGAAAATAGATCTATATTTCGGTGATCTCGGTATAATGCTGTATGAGCCGCTGCCCATGAAACTTTAACCACGGCCCGGTGGTGGCCTATCCTATATCGTTGCCAGAAACACGATTATGGCTAACTTTAACCTTAAATAAAATAAAAAATTACTGAGGCTAAAGGGCTGCAATTTGGTATGTTTGATGATTGGAGGGTGTATGACCAACATACCAATTTGCAGCCCTCTAGCCTCAGTTGTTTTTAAGATCTGAAGACGGATAGAAAAAAGTACCGATAACCAGATAAAGCCGGCACAATAGTTTTCTTTTACAGATAACTGAAACACGACCCTGGAATCATGGTCATCAGAGATCTTGGATATTTCACGTTGCTCCTGTCTGAAACTAAATTAACTCGACTGTGACATTTCAGAAATGAGGACAGCAGCTGTCTCTTCGAAGTAAGAGCCTCGTAGCGCGTGCCGGACCACTCGGGCATTTCACCTTAACATGCTAGATGCATTTTGCTTGGACAAATGTACTCTACATTAAAATCCTCACACTTCTTCATGATCATTTTGAATGTCAGACGTCATAAGCTAAAGTTCAATTTATATTACGAATTTATATGGGGAATTTTATGCTAAAGATTTGATGTAATACGTTCCTAAACTTCACAAACATAAACAACATTGTCTTTTCAACCATAAGAAATTTAAATATTCTTAAAATGCACGAAATATCAAATCACGAATCTTACCATATCACCATCTCTAATTAGTTTCTTTTATCTTAAAATGCCTAAAACTTACTGTCTTGAGTTGTTTGCATATCCAACTAGATATGATTATTTTTTAAAGCCTGCTGTTATTTGGTCAACCCCGCAATTATGTTGCCATAATTAGGTATCTTGGGATAGTTATTTGTAATGAACTTATGGAAAAACTGAAAACGGCAAATCAGACTATGGGTAGACTTGCATTGCACACTAAGATATTTATGACAATTTAAATTAGTCTATGGAGGGGAATCTTAGTATGGTAATGAAATGATTTTTAGACGAGTAAGAATATCTGAAAACAAACCCTTGCGTAATAATAATTAGTATTAAATAGCAACATCGCATTCGCGATGAAGCAGTAGAGATCGCAAATATTCAATATGCAGATGATGAAAAACTTCTAACTGATCAGTGGCGTTGGCTACAACATGCTCTTTAGTTACGACCTGATGGGTCCTAGGCTAAGTCCTACGTGGATAAGGACTATGATGAAGTGTTCTTTAGTTATCACCGGAAAATCTGATAGTTTTTTGGTGCCTTCATCTCTTGCTGTAGTTATTGGTTTTCTCAAGTGACCGTTGGCGTTATAACGCCTGTTTACAGATATTTACCAATAAATTAGCCTTCTTATATTAACATTAATGATTTATTGTAATTTATCTCAAAATGTGCATCCTGATATTCCCAGACTAAAGTCATAAGAATTGGTGCTACTTTGGCTTGTTATCTAAACGTCACCTACTTAGAGTTGCTAGTACTAAACACCGTATGGTAAATGTAAAGTAGACGGCTGCACGAAGACATCGTTTAATAACATAATTTGTCGGCCACACAATATAGAAATGGGTGTATACAATACTTTGATCCCCGAGGGTCTAGTACTAAACACGGCGTCCTAAGGAGCTTCCGCCATGTTTAGTATTAGCACCTCGGAGTAAGTGACGCTTAGATAACAAGCCAAGGTAGCACCGAAAAATTATACCTGGAACGTAAGCTGTAACAAATAGCGCATTTGATGGAACTTCTCTGATGGGTTCGTTAATTTAATAGCGAGTCTTATATAAATAGCTGCGAACATGGGAAATCTACTTTTATTACTTACAACAGATTCTTGATTGAATATACAAACGCATTCTTAAATGAACTGTAAAAACACAGATTTCCCACTTGCAGTAAGTAAGGCGCTGAGTGCCAGGAATATTTGAGAAATGTTTCTCTTCGTGCATCGGTTGTTTGTCTGTATTCTGGCTTTAGTCTTATCACTCTTCATCTGTTTCCTTGCATATAACTGACACTAATCCTTCACTCATTTTCAAAATACCTGCCTAACAACACTCTCTCTCTCTCTCTCTCTCTCTCTCTCTCTCTCTCTCTCTCTCTCTTCTGTTAGTATTGATCTGTTTTACAAGGAGCAGCGAGATAATTTATGGAAACTGAGCTGAAGGGTAAATCACTTGCTTTAATGCCGTGTTACCTCATGAATTAAAGCTCCTGTCATTTATTAATTGTCTTTTGCGGCCGGATTTGCCCGAACATTATGCCTTCAGCCAGGGAGATTGCGACGCATGTCGTGGGGGAGGCACAGGAAAATAACTCGACATTGCTCGTGTGGGTGTGCTACATGTGTGGAGTGTGCGTGTGTGTTTGTGTGTGGTTTATTATGTTGTATTATACTTATTCATATTTACTTAATTATCTGTAGATTACGTGATTACGAATCGACGTATGTCTTCTAAAAACTTTTGGTGAAGTCAGTCTTTGCCGTAATGTTGTTCATAAGTTTCCTGCCTTACTTTGGCTTTGATGTTTACCTGTTGAAGGCATTGGCTGCGAGTTTTTCTTTAAATCTAGGTGGATCCTCCTTCCATAATGTTCAGTTTCCTTAGATACTTCTTTTAGTTTTCTGTAAAAGAAAACTACTGAGATGGCTATTTGTCCGTCCATCCGCGCTTTTTCTGTCCGCCCTCAGATCTCAAAAACTACTGAGGCTAGAGGGGTGCAAATTGGCATATTGATCATCCACCCTTCAGTCAAACTTGCCTAGTTGCAGCCCTCTAGCCTCAGGAGTTGTTATTTTATTTAAGGTTAAAGTTAACCGTGATCGTGCGTCTGGCACCGCTATAGGTGCAACAACACAGGCCACCACCTGGCCGTGGTTGAAAGTTTCATGGGCCGCGGCTGAGAGTTTCATGGGCCGTAGCTGAGAGTTTCATACAGCATTATACGCTGTAGGCTACAGAAAACTCGATTTCGCCGAAGAAACTTCGGCTCAATTTTTACTTGTGTTATTATTTCAGTTAATATATCTCTGACTCATATATTATTATAGGAAAGTTATAATCTGAAATGCAAACTTTTCGCTCAGTATAGTATAAGGAAAATTTCTCAGTCCCAGAATCAGGCCTCAGCAAATTTACGGCGCCACGTCAAGATTTCACATAATTGCTCTCTTGTTTTTAGTGCCATTTTTATTGTTGATGTTACCATTACTGTTTCTGGTCTTATTGTTATCTTTACCATTGTCATTAATATGTACACGTACTTGTGAATCATACTAAAATGGGTGTTGATTTGTTAACAAACTTTCAAAGTACAGAATGCCTCTATGTGACAAAAACAATGCAACACAGGGAAATTGAAATAACATTCAAATACAAATAAAATTTCCATATCGAGTCTTTGTTCACAAATATTCTTTGGCTGGCTAAGGTTATATGCCTAAAAAAATCCAAGATCGTACCTTTTCTTATAAATAAACAACAAAATCTTCCATATAAACACAAAGTTATTTACAGAGAGAGAGAGAGAGAGAGAGAGAGAGAGAGAGAGAGAGAGAGAGAGAGAGAGAGAGAGAGAGAGAGAGAAAATATCGTAATGCTTCGAACTTCAAAAATTGCATAAAATCGGGCTTGAGAAGTTTATAGTAAACTTAGTAATTTCCATATATCGTTCAGTGTTTTATAACGCCTCACGGGTTCATATGAACTTCCGAAGCCAGTAAGGTGAGAATGGAAAGGAGCAAACGTAAGTGTGAATCAATAGATGAACAGCAGTCGTGCTAAAATTGAATCAGTTCTGCTTAATAATTATGAACCACTAATGAAACATATTGATTACAGGATATCTACTGTTGTACAATAACCAGATGCTATAACAGACGCATGTTAAAAGCAGATGCTATAACAGATATTCAGAACGAGGCACTTTTTCTTTATCTACCTCATACATATGTTAAGAATCAGGGGAATTTATTTCTGGTGATAGAAATTCATTTCTCGGTATAACGTGGTTCGGATTCCACAATAAGCTGTAGGTCCCGTTGCTTGGTAAGCAATTGGTTCTCAGCCACGTAAAATAAGTCTAATCCTTCGGGCCAGCACTAGGAGAGCTGTTAATCAGCTCAGTGGTCTGGTTAAACTAGGGTATACTAAACTTTACCATTCAAAATGATATTACTATGAAAATAGAAACATTTCGTATAATGTATTAATTGAACGTATTCATGAATCTAAAATGGGCACTATTTCATCTGTTCTTCACTTCTCCCCATATTTCTTTATGCTACCATGGCAGAAAACCACTAAAATGATGAAGATCAATAAAAGAAGTGAGCCACTTCCATAATGCTAAAACTACTTGTATGGCAACGGTTTTAATCACATTTTAGGGTTTCGTTACAATATTATTTTATTTATAAATTTTTGCATCATTTCTATTTTCCCTGGATGTGATCGTTATTCAGAATTAGACATATTTTGAAAATGAAGTCATGAAACACCAAAAGAGGCGAAAATCAATGCGTGTCTTAGCAGAATAAGAGTATTAGTTCATTTTATAAAAATGCTAAACTGCCTGAGGGAGATTTTAACTTTAACACCTGCAGAAAATAAGTCAGAGTCAATTGAAGTATAAAAATGACAATGATGTGAAACTTCCCTACGTAGCGTATCCACCTTCCTGGAATTTACCAGTCCTACCCTATGAGTCTCAAATACCGCCTTACATTCGAACTTTGCTCATTTTCTAATTAAAGTCAATCAAAATATGCATTCAGGCCTAAATTTAGCTAAGAAGATTACTATCAATGTACTGATTATGTTTGTGATAAATATTGGACTTTGCAATAAAAAACAAAGATCATTTCGTTATTCTTTAGGTTAAAAAAGTTTTGGGCTTGTGGCGGACCCTAGAAAAATCATCTAAGAATTCATATGACAATCATATAGCTATGCAACTCTTTTTCTCACTCTCGATTCCTTTGCTCTCTCTCTCTCACTCTCTCTATCTCTCTCTCTTTTATATATATATATATATATATATATATATATATATATATATATATATATATATATATATATATATATATATATATATATATATATATATATATATATATATATATATATATATATATATATATATATATATATATATATATATACGTGTGTGTGTGTATATACATAAAGAGAGAGAGAGACAGACAGACAGACAGACAGACAGAGAGATCAAAGGGGGGAGAGGGAAAAAAAAGCTTCAGAGCTGTGTGATCGTCATTTATATTCTTAGATTATTCTATATAAGACTCCATCAAAAACCTCCAAACCTTTTTTAACCTAACGAAGAAAGCAATGGTCCTTTTTTTTATTGCACAATGCAATATTAATCACAAACATGATTAATGAGACCAATAGTTTTCCCCGTTGCTAATTTAGGCTTGAAGATACATTGTATTTAATTCTTTAATTATAGTATATATAATATATGTGTACTATATATATATACATATATGTGCAAACATATACATATATGTATATATATACATAGGTATATACATACATAGATACGTTTGTGTGTATTTATATATACATATATACTCACAAGGTGTTTGGTCAGTTGGAACGGGATCTCTTTTATGGCTGGACCGCCACGAGGAAAGCATCTCGATTTCAGCTAGTTTCATCAAAGAATACACGAAAAGATATGAACATGTTAAGAGACTTCCATAAGCAAGATAAAGCTGGCACCTAACGGAACAAGGACATAATACCCAGGAAAAAACTGGCAGAAGGGAACTCTGTTTTACTCTTACGAAGATGAAAGCTACTAAGATTAAGACTAATAAGATTACCCCGTTCCAGTTCTCAGTGTCAACACATAATTATGGCTATGTGATTCTGACTTGAACTACTTAGCTGGGTAGTTACATGTCTGCCGTTCAGGCGAGTAATGGCCAATACAGCATCGATAGCAGAAATTGATATGAATCCATTCTTGATGTGAGATAGCATGAGTGACGCTCTGTACTACGTTTTTAGCTTGTAATCATAGATATTTTTTAATATTATTTTTGTGCGTTTTCTTCCAACTTGGCGATGAAATGATTGTAATAGTGAACGAAGGTTGTCTCAAGTAACTGGAAAACTTACACAAACTTTGCTCATATTCATGACAGCATGACTAAACTAAAGATCAAACTTACCTGGTGTGAGTTCTTCAAAAATAAAAATTTTAAAAACGATTTTAAATCTTTAAAATAATATAGTTTCATCCCTTTTGATACATAATTATTGCAGCCCAATGGAAGGGACTATATATAGACGTGTGTCCAGGAGCGCATTGTAAATTTCTCAAAGGAGGGTTTTATAATTGAAGTCTTTTATCTAGTTACAATACTGTTCCCTTAACGGATATAGTCGACCAATACGACAGAATGGCCGTCTTGGAAGAACAGCAATTTTTACTGGCAAACAGTTCAGAAATAGAGGAAAGGTCCCAGTACCGGTTAGAACCTCCCATCTCTCTTCGAAAAAGTGCCGAATGAATTGCGCAGACGCGGACGAAATGAAAGCATTCGTGTGCATGGGAATCATTGGTCTATTGATGCTTCACGGGTCTGAATGTTGTTCATCTAAACCCGAACGATTCAGGTATGAAAATTATGTAACTATGATTATTGTTATTTTTAGCGTGAATCACGGGCTGACTCGTCCATTTCTTGCTCGATACGTAACGTTTAATAACTAAAATCAAAGATTAACATCAGAGAGGAATAGTTAATATGATTCAGAGGGGGTTCGAAATTGATTGAGGCAATAAAATGTTCATTTTTCTTTTGTCTAAACAATCGCTGGAAGCTTCAATTATCAGTGATTATCCGGCGAGTTTTAGCTATCGAGATAAATGCCACGCAACATTCGCTCAGAATTATATTATAAGCAATTACATATAATAGCGGAGCCTGTATGACATGCATAAATAACAGTGAGGGAAATTAAAAATTAAACTTCCTTTAATTGCAATACTATGAAAGTCAGCTAAGATCGATTATCTCATCCTATCCTATCAGAGAGAGAGAGAGAGAGAGAGAGAGAGAGCTGCTACCAGACTTTCGTATATTTCCACTGGTGATTTCAAAACATGCTGTGTCTGGCAAAACTATAATTATCATCTGTACGCCGGTTTAATCAAATTAAAGTACTGCGGATTTATAGCCAGCCTGCCCCTTGTTTGGTTGCGCTGACATAAAATTATGCATAAATTAATAATTTAGAAATTAATCTTTACAGTTATCTGGGATTGGTAAAAATTCATTATGATGATATTGAAAGGCGTCTTCTCTGTCCCATAATATCATTATAATCATTTAGCAGCAAAATGCCGGATGTTGACAAGAATTCGTTTTCGCGC
Organism: Macrobrachium rosenbergii; assembly: GCF_040412425.1. Classification (NCBI taxonomy): domain Eukaryota; kingdom Metazoa; phylum Arthropoda; class Malacostraca; order Decapoda; family Palaemonidae; genus Macrobrachium; species Macrobrachium rosenbergii. The sequence continues at coordinate 35,328,583 of NC_089781.1, forward strand.
ACACAGCCTGCGAGGAACTATGCCGCGTATTGGGATGATTTATGATATTTAGGCCGCTAAGCCAAGCGCTGGGCCACCTTCGGCAAATTCAGTGCTGAAGATAGTGAAAAGAGGGAGTTGGAGAGGTTAAACAGCAAGATAAAGAGATGAAGGAATTAAAGATGACGTACGAGGTCTAAAGGTGCAACTGGGAGGATACCCAACAGTTGCACCAAGAAGTATAGCCTAGTTGGAGAGGAGTAGGGTTACAGAGAGGAAGAGGAAATGGTGCAGCTGGGGGGTCGAAGGGACGCTGCAACCACCCTTCAGTAATGCCTACAGTGCACCACGCGTAGGGTTCTTATGGTGCTATCCCCACCCACTACAGTGACATAGTTCCTCGTTAGGCGAGTCGATAGAGTTGTGGGCTAGCACTCGCTAGGCCCGAGTTCGAGTCTCCGGCCGGCTAATGAAGAATTAGAGGAATTTATTTCTGGTGATAGAAATTCATTTCTCGCTATAATGTGGTTCGGATTCCACAATAAGCTGTAGGTCGCGTTGCGAGGTAACCACTTGGTTCTTAGCCACGTAAAATAAGTGTAATCCTTCGGGCCAGCCCTAGAAGAGCTGTTAATCAGCTCAGTGGTCTGGTAAAAACTAAAGTATACCTAACTACAGTGACATGGGGTGATGTTAATGATTTTGAGAGAAGATAAGAGAAAGTTTGCTATTCTACAGTATTATAGCAAAATCAACGCTGCTTTGCAAAGCTGCACACAAACGGGTGAAATTAAGGTGTAATTGCCTAGGTATGGGAGGAAGAGAGTTGCAGCGCAGATCAGTCTAAGCATGAATGTCTATCATCGACGTAAAGCATTTTGTCCATAAAAATGAAATGGAAGCCACGACTGAAGGTCAGCAGCCGTGATGGCTGTGCACATCGCTGAAAGCTTTTAATATCCTAATGGGAAGTTTTTCCATCAACTTCATACTGACGTTTTCGGCTAATGATATTGATTATCATAATATAGGAAAGTGGAATTTATTGCATCCCTAAATTACAAAGATTAAGGCTCATGTAGTATTTTTATGATTTCATAATTAATTATTGTCTGAGAATGTCGGTCATCTTTAAGAAATTTTATATTTATTTTATCCACAAGTTTTACTAAAGAATGATGAAACCGTGGAAATAAAATGAGACACCATACTCTGTTGGTAAAAGTAGAAACGCTCAGTTGAATAGAGTAAAGTTATCCCAAAATTTCCGTAGATTGAGCTTGGTCGTTAGAGCATCATCGGCTGTGAAAAATCCGGGCTTCATATAGATTAAAGGAATAAAATGTCCGTCCAAAACGTATGGTATATCGGGCTTCAATAGAAACTGCGAAACGGAGGAAATGCGTAAATTGACTTGCAATCAGACACCAATTAGCCGCGCTCTAATATTAATCTTTTAATGGATAAACTCGGAAACGATCCGGTGGCATTAATGCTTTTATCTTTTTTTTTATTTATTTGCATAAACTATTATGAAATACAAATGATTTCACTTCCAGGGGATTTTTCAATAGGTGGAATAGTACGGCAGTCAATTATCACGATGCGCGAAGATAGATAGGATTTCAGGGGAAAATGCTCTGTTAGCAGAGGAGAGCAGGGAAAAGGCTGTGTTCCTGGGAGGAGAACCGTCTCGTCTTTCTGAATTCGCTTTTCATCGGTGGATAAGAATGCAAACCGCAGGCCTTGACATTCGAGAGATAGTTCTTAAGCAAGAATAGACTTCATTGACGAGAACAACTGGGTTAATTAACTGGAGTGGTGACGAAGAGTGGATTGATTTGGCAGCAAGGATGATACCTCTCGGAAATGCATTTTCATCTATTTGTATTGCGCCGCCTTCTTTGTTTACGCCATTCAGTTATAATCGGAAAACATTAGCATTCATTCCAAAGCTCTGAGCTACTACTTTTGCAATTTAGGACAGACGAGTTCTATGACGCCCATGGCTTTTTCAATATGTTAGGTACAATCAAAGCAATCATTCGCTCAAAAACATTAATATTTTATTTACCTCTTAATATGGATGCCACATACACCACTTGCATGTTATTTAAGCTTGAAAATAAGCATGTTTCCAAACGTTCTTTCATTTTTTTTATCTTTTATTAGAAAAATATTACATTTCTTTTACATAAGAAAAATATAAAATTTCATTTACAGAATAAGAAAAATATTACATTTTTCATTGGATAATTACCAACAATTGAGTAACACAATAAAGACATTCAGAGATCGACTGCTACAAGGGAAATGCCGGAAGCCTCGGAAGTGGATAGGTTGTAGTTGTAGGATTGACATCAAAGATTCTAAGCGTCACTTAGTCTGGTAATATTCCTTTGGGATAAACCTTCGACAGTACTTGACGACGTAGAAAATCAGTCACTCAAATGATAATCGTTTTCACACGTCCTATATGTTCCTTACACTAGTTGGAATTCTAGTGTGCATGTCTTCATCACTTAGCTCAGAAACTGATACTGTAAGTCAATCATTAATACGAATGAGTGTAGTGAAACTGATAAGGTTAAGGAGGCAATATTGTCGGTTTTAAAGGTTTTTCTTGGAATAATAGATGATTGTTCACTTTACGCTTCTAATGTCTTTAGTAATGAGAAACGAATAACGAACAGTCAGAACCTTTGGTCCTCATTGACAAAAAGGGAAAACTTGTTTCTCCGACATGATAGGTTTTCTCTCATTTTCCTTCTATTACTTGAACAGAGAGAGGGTCATCTCTGCAAAGATTTGAATACCTGCACATAATGCTTTAACTATTTCAAGCATACGCATGTGAATATAAGTACACTTCCAGTTGCATTACGTTCGTTAATATATTCAACAAAAAGGAACAGATTTAGGGCAAGAGATTCTGAACTTTTTATTGCAAACAATTAATAGTAGACCGAGACAGAGTTACCCAGTGGCCTGCATCACTAGTTAATAACCATGCCCACCTAACAGGCTAAAAGCTTGTTGATGGTGCTTACATTCATTAATATATGTTTGTGTCTTCATATTTTTCGTCGTGCAGTTTAGTAAAGGGTCCTTCTTTTGGAATAGATGCGTTGTGATTTTTCAGTTACTTCCATGTATGCTTATGAAAGCGCATAGACGCACTCCGAGGTTTTCACATTCCGGTCCGTACGAAACACCTAGCAAAATGTCGGTTTCTTAAGTATCCTAGAATCTTTCCTGTCTCTCTGCTTTTTCCTGCATTTATTCTACTCTTAATGAATAGTGAAGTTGTACTTTAAATCTGTTTAAAGCGTCACAAACTTAAAAGATCTTTAGAATATCTTATTTAGATAGGAATTAATTTCGATGTTGATTTTTCAAATGACATCCTGGCGGCATTTCAATTTTGCTGAAAGTATCTCAAGCACTTCAACATATTTGGATCTTTATCACTGATATGGAAAGATTTTCAGAAATGTTCTATTTTAAATCCTCTCCTGGGATTTTGAGATTTGATCGCTACGTCTCTTCACAAAGATTTCATCAAGATATTAGAAGTTAAACCCAGGTTACGACCGCAGAGATTTTGATGCTCTTAATCCTGTTCAGAATGGACGATTAATTCATTCAGCTGCTTTATCACAACAAATCTCTGTTAGCGATTCGTTATTCATAAAAGACAGTTATCTTCATAATACTGACTGTAAATATCTTTGAGAATGGGAAGTAATGGGGAATTTTTGATCAATGGTACTTTTTCGAAATTTCCAATTTTGCAACCGATTTTACTTGGGCTCAGGTTATCGTTTCTCTGAAGTAGCGTCACTTTTACTTTGTATTTATCTCTTGAAAGTTTCTTTCAATGACAAAATTAAACTGTTATCGGTATTTCACGTCTTCTACTTGTATAAGTAAAGATTCATTTATTTTTTACATATTAACATTTATCTGTGCTTAGAGTATAGCAGCTTTCTAATTACTATATTTATTATCATTATTCAGAAGATGAACCCTATTTATATGGAACAAGTCCACAGGGACCACTGACTTGAAATTCAAGCTTCCAAAGAATACGGTGTTCATTTGAAAAAAAAGTAACAGAAGGTGATGGGAAATACAGAAAGAAGAGATCAGTTATTAGAAAAGAAAAAGTAAATTAACAAATAGATAAACAAAAATGTAAGTAAATTAATTAAATACAGGGGAAACTGCTTTAGGGTAGTAGTGCATTGTATCTTCGCTTGAACTTTGGAGGTTCCAAATGCTCAACATCCTCAGGGAGACTGTTCCACAGTCCAAAGGTGTGAGGAATAAAGGATTGCATATTAGTGATACTGTTCAGCAAATCTGGTGGCTATAGGCAGGAAAAGAGGACCGGGGATCAGATGTGAAAACTAAGAGGCCATCCGTCGATGGTCCAAGTCATAACTGCTAATATTAGGAAACAAAAACCTACCACTTCGAACTACTTTATCTAAATGAGATAAATCTCTGGCAGAACCAGACATCCATCCCGGAGAACAGTATTCTAGTAAAGGAAGGGCAAATGACCTTAAACAGGCGGCAATGATTTCATCACTGTTATAAATATAAGAGGCCTTCCGTACAATACCTAACTTCCGTGAGGCATTTGCTGATACTTTCATTAGAGGCATCTCAAAAGTAAGGCGTAGGTCAGAAGTGACGCCAGGTATATTTAAATCTCCAGATTCATTCAGCAGAGTCCCATCCACTTGAAGGGGAGGAGGGGGTGGAAAATCAGTAAGAGATCTACTAAGCAATAATGTTTTCCATTTTAGCGGAGTTCAGCCTCATACCCTACCGGCTACACCATTCAATAATCCGCTCCATGTCATGATTGAGGCTAAGGTTAGTTTCATTTCTCATAAGTGGAGACTTTACTACACTCACAAGTGTTGCATCATCGACATAATGAACAATATTGTCTCCCAGGCCAACAAAAGTAGATGAAACCAAGAACTCCAGACACACTAGGTCTTGGTTCGCTAAAGATCCCAGCAACAGAAGTCGCTGCTGCCTACCTGTAAGGAAATCTTGAAGTAATTCTAAAGTTTAAGTATGATAACATTCAATATTGTAAATATACCGAAAATTTATGGTAGAAGCTACAATGTTGCAGGAATTTTGTAATATTCCAAGTTACAGAATCTTGATTGAAGGTCCACATCTCTTTTTATCTTTAGGAATACTGTATCTGTAACATTGCATGCCTTCAGCTGCTCTCTGTAGCAGCGATGATCATTGGCTCCAATATCTAGTTAGGATCTATTCTTCCTTCCCAAACATTTAGATTTACACAAAACATGAAGTATAATGACTCCCTCTGTCTGTCTGTCTGTCTGTCTGTCTCTGTCTCTCTCTCTCTCTCTCTCTCTCTCTCTCTCTCACACACACACACACACACACATACGCACGCACGCGCATAAATACAGTATACACAGTGAGTATTTTACTCTCTGAGAAATGACTAATGTAAATGGTTGGTTAAAAACCTCTGTTGAGCAAAGCTGTTTAAACTTTCGATATAAGAAGAGCAATTAGCAACTTAACATTAATTTTAAATTTAGTATTGTCTCATAATCCTACCCTTTTAATAACACGATGTAAAAAAACGAAAATCTAAATTTAAAACAGCGTCTGATACGATAACAAAAACAGTTTCTAGAGCAACATGACAGAACTCTTGACTCAAAAATTCTTTCTATAAGTAAAATTTAAAAACTATTGATGGAATTTATAATACTGCATTTCACTGTACCAGTATTTTTAAGGATTTCTCAATAACTAATACTGAAATAAGGCGACAGAATTATGAGGCAGGAGAGAGAGAGAGAAATATATAATTCTTTACAGAATTATATGGATTTCTGTCAATCTTGACTTATAGAAAAGGAATTTTTCTGGTGTAGCATTCTTATCTTTATCTTAAAAGTAGGTGAACTACCAGGAAATTTATTCATCAATACTTTGTGTCCCTTATAACATTGAACAGGTGGCCTTTTAAAAGCATCATAGTACTTAATTACACTAACCTAAATTTTGATGTTGATAGTTTAATCTAGCTTATAATTTCAATATAGAATTGAATGTTCATTATATATTCTTTTGTAATTTTGAGTAAAAAATGCTGAAATAATTTCACATGGGGATATGTTCATTGAAGATATTCCATAGAAACCATAAATAAAAAACCAGATGGACGAAGTTAAATTAAGATGACTTGGCTAAAAAAAAAAAAAAAAAAATCTGCATAGCGAAGGAACTATAAATTCTTTTTGATTTAATGTCCTGAATGGCATTATGGAACTACTAATGTATGACATCTTTCACTAATTAATTTTCTCTTGGTTACTTCGAAGTTTCTACTGCCATTTCTGTCTTTCTCCGTAGACATAAAAACTTTTTGTTTCTGTCGCCATGATATTTGTTTTTTGGGTTTCGTCTTTAGGTTTATGTCATGATATACAGATCAACCCATTTGCAGATTTTGCTCTCCAACTCCGTCTTCGCTTGCTCTGGAATCAGCCAATATTTTTTACTTCCAAATCTTAAA
>NC_089781.1:35337653-35342653 GCF_040412425.1 Macrobrachium rosenbergii
GTTCTGTCGATGAATATGAAATTAAGGACTAAATAGAATGTCCAGTTCATTTCATTCACTTGGAATTAAGCTGAAACAAAAATATTTACATAAGCTTTTTTTTATAAATGTCTTCAGTAACTAATTTGCTCATCCTTAGGAATCAGGCCTACGACAATTAAATTTGAAAAAGTCAGGTCAGACGAGGTCCCTAGGAAGATGAAACCGTTGCATCTTTGGCTAATTTATTGATTCAATTCTATTCAAGCATTTGCAGCTCCCTTCCTCTCTTGATGTCGATTCCTGTTTCGGCTCATTCTTCCACACTTCAAAGAGACTGCCTGATTCACCTGCCAAAATTCATGAGGGAAAATTCTCCCTTATGAGGGTATCAGAACTGTCTCCGGCTGCGATCGGTCTCAAATGAAAACTGCCTTTTGCAGATACTCTCAAACAGTTCATGATTTTCATACGTACTTTAATTTCTCTTATAGTTCTAAATTGTAGCATATAGTAGCTATCGACATACTACTATTGGGATAAATGTTGGGAAGAATTTGATGCTTTTTGTTGTTTTTCACTAACGCTTGAAGCACAAAAATACATATGACTCAACAAACAGGAATATATATATATATATATATATATATATATATATATATATATATATATATATATATATATATATATATATATATATATATATATATATATATATATATATATATATATATATATCCTGTTTGTTGGGTGATATGTATTTTGTGCTTCAAGCACAAAAACACACATGTATACATGTATGTATATATATATATATATATATATATATATATATATATATATATATATATATATATATATAAAAGAGAGAAGGGGAGAGAGAGAGAGAGAGAGAGAGAGAGAGAGAGAGAGAGAGAGAGAGAGAAAGTGGTACAGTGGACCTTTAAAGACGTTGATAAACGAGCGTTTAACCTTTTTTTTCAATAGAAAATTATCACTTCATTGTAAAGTGATGATGCGAGATGAATCCTAATCAGCAAAGCTGACTACCTGTCCATTTGTACGTAGGAGAAACATTTTGGTCTCGTGGGTTTAAGAAGCGTTTTTTGCAGGACAAAGTTCCAAATTCCTTGCGAACAAAACAGAAAAGTCCTGAGTAATTTTCCTTTCGTCATTGGTATTTTGTAAATTGCGTATTCCTGCATTTACCCTATTCAGGGGCAGTTATTGATGGTGTTAGAGACATTTTTAGAACTTAAAAGGTTTCCTAATATCATTCTGACGATACTGAAAGGTTGAGAGCAGTTGTTAAGAAGTTAAGTCAAATGCACATTTTATAATATCCAAATTAATACTATTAAGGAACACGTCATGAAAGGCTGTTAGCTTGTTAAACCATCTTCCACATCAGAAAGTGCCAATTATAAGAGGAATTGTAAAACCTAGAGATAAGATATCTCAAACAGATAAAGACTAAAAAATAAAGTGCTAATAAATAAACCAAATAAGGATAGCTCAATAAAAATCGGCAGAGGAATTTCGGCGTATTAGTGCAGCTCTCTTAAACTTACGGGCAATACCATCCGTGACGCTTTCAGAAAATCGACTTAAATGTAAATAAGGATGCTGACACTCTGGGCTCGAGTAGCGTCGACAATGAAAGCTGAGTTTCCCGTCAAGACTAAGCTGATTGTCATTGCTGGGAAACAGTAAAGCTAATACTTTGGCAACGGTTTACCCAAACGGCAGAGGAACCTGTACCAATACTTTTCCGACAATATTTTATGTCTATGAAAGTTCTGTCGAAAATAATGCGGGCATCAAAAGCATCTTTAAGTATTACTAGACATTCAAAATCATGAAATGAAACGTTACCAATAAACAGTGAAACAGAACGCGGTGTGGTAAGAGATCGGCTAATTAATAAGTGGGTCTGGGCTTAGATAGTTCATAGTCCAGCTACCTGCTCCATTAACCGATCCTCTCTTTTAAAGCTGGCTTATCGAATTGCCACCGAACTGACTACTTGTTGATACCATGTCAATGATAATGACACTGAGGAATTAGTTTGGCACTTCAGGACGTTAGCAAAATGAATAAACTGGAAGGAAATGATGAACTTCCGAGGTGCATCTAGAAAGGGTCACATGCTGCATTTCGATGCGTAACTTTTTCAGTTTCGGAGTGGTTAGGCTACATAAGGACATTATTATTAGTAGTAGTAGTAGTAGCAGTAGTAGTAGTGGTAGTAGTTGGAGGCTTCAACTACTCTGTTTCATATTTGCGCAATCATAACAAATTCAAAAACAGGAAAGCAGAAACGTTTTCCAATATTTATGTTGTCACTCGCAACTGAAAAATGCAGTGTGAATCAGTTCCTGTATTTCATGATCTGCAGATAAAAGAAAGTCTCTCCTGTTCACCTGGCCTTTTAGCAAAAAAAAAGGGGGGGTTGGGAAAAAGAGAGCATAAAAAACAAAATTGTTTTTACCAGTGCCGTTTTAATACTCAAAAACTGCATCATGTTTCCATGAGGAAAAACGGATTCTACAATGTTTAAATAAACATTAGAAGTTCAAAATGCCTCATAAACCTGCAACGTCCGTTATTATGAAAAGAACAATATTTATTGATCGGGAACAACTAGTTAATCAAGCGATAACTGAAGTACCAAGTATCTTAGCGGTGGGAGCAGTGACCTAGATAATAGCAGTAGCAGTAGAGTAGTAGCAGTAGTAGTAGTAGTAGTAGGCCGAGGAGGAGAAGGAGGAGAGGTGTTCTTGATGTCCATCTAACTGGGTTCTTATTGTCGAGTTCACTGTTTTAAGGTTGAAGATTTGTCGTCGCTTTTCATACTTTATGTGTAAAGATAAGCAAAGCTCGAAAGGAACGTCAGATATTATGCACTAATAATCATTTTTAGCCTTAACATCAGTTCAGCCCTTTTGACAACATTAGTCTTAGCCAGGCTCCCAAGAGAAAGAGCATGATCTGATCTCATTTACTTAAACTTTACCAAACTTGATCTCTTCTGTTTTTTAGTTTCCGATTTTCCCACAGTTTTACTCCTGCCGTTGCAGAGGAAAAAATTATAATAAGATATAATGGTTTCAAAGGTATATAGCACCACACCATAGTAGTTCCTCGTTGGATGAGTCGGTAGAGTTCTCGGCTAGCACTCTGCTAGGCCCGCGTTCAAGTCCCCGGCCGGCTAATGAAGAATTAGAGGAATTAATTTCTGGTGATAGAAATTCATTTCTCGCTATAATGTGATTCGGATTCCACAATAAGCTGTAGGTCCCGTTGCTAGGTAACCAATTGGTTCTTAGCCACGTAAAATAAGTCTAATCCTTCGGGCCAGCCTTAGGAGAGCTGTTAATCAGCTCAGTGGTCTGGCTAAACTAAGGTATACTTTTAACCACACCATAGTAGCATTAAGGGCCAGCCCATCTACGACAACGAGTGCCATTAAGGCCTGACTTTACAGTAAGAAAATGGACTAATGAATGTCTTTCAGCTAACTGGCCCTGAAACACCTAAGTTCATTTTATCTCCTTAAAACCATCGTCTGAAGGAATCGGTCACCGTCCGAGCTGTAAAAGTGCCCATAGCAGGAAAGAAGACCTGAGTACTGGGAAATTTCAAAGCACGCAGTTACTTCTCTGAATAGTTCTTCATTGCAGGGGTCGGTAGAACTCTCGGCTAGCACGCTGTTGGCCCAGCGTTCGAGTCTCCGGCCGGCCAATGAAGAATTAGAGGAATTTATTTCTGGTGATAGAAATTAATTTCTCGTCATAATGTGGTTCAGATTCCACAATAAGCTGTAGGTCCCGTTGCTAGGTAACCAGTTGGTTCTTAGCCACGTAAAATAAGTCTAATCCTTCGGGCCAGCCCAGTGGTCTGGTTAAACTAAGGTATACTTAACTTCTTTGAATTATGGAAACAATCTTGTCTTAATACTTCATCAATAATTATTAATCTAGCTTCCACGAATTATAAAATAAGATGCTGACGAATGATGACTCACAAGATGACATTAAGTAATTAAAGAGAAACCAAAACATTAAGTAATTAATAGAGAGAATGGGATCTTAATTAATTTTGAAGTCTCGTAACATTACTTTTGATAATTGATTACAGAGAATGTTCTCCGGTGATATTGATGACTTACACTGGATTTAAAAGTCCATTTTCTTTATTAAGCTGTAAGGTTAATTGCTTAGCCACACATTTAAGGGTATTCTTAGTCACGCATTAGAGGGCGTTTGTCTGCTGCGTGTAAAAATGAGTATTTATATATGTAAAACTCATTCGGAAAGGAAGAGTTTTGAGTAATACTGTATTTAGAAACTTCAAACCACCTCAGAACAAGGAAAAACTCCAATCGGTAGTACTTGCGTAGAACAGTGACACAAATGGACAGATAAGCGTGTGTATATTACTTTTACATACATACATACATACATACATATATACATACACACATATATATACATATATATATGCATTTATTCTATTTAGGCATATATGTATATAATAATATATATATATATATATATATATATATATATATATATATATATATATATATATATATATGTGTGTGTGTGTATGTAATGTGTATAAATATATATATGTATATAATATATATATATATATATATATATATATATATATATATATATATATATATATATATATATGTGTGTGTGTATATATATATATATATATAAATATATTTATATATATATATATATATATTTATATATATATATATATATATATATATACTTCAATAACGAAGGATTAAACACATCTGCTCCTTCATGTTATAACCGATAATTAAATTTTGCCCTAATTGAGATCACTGGATGATAATGCTTGATTGGTGCGCAATGAGTGAAACAGTTATGTGGAATTTAGAGGAATTTAGACGGAGTAGATTATTCATTTGGTAAATTTGTACATAATTTAGTATATGAATTGTGTCTCTAGAGTTAATTTGTGATCATTCCTATTAT
>NC_089781.1:35345153-35350153 GCF_040412425.1 Macrobrachium rosenbergii
GCAAAACAGTGAAAGCTATTTTTTTATGACTCCAATAACTTTTTCTTTAAATGCATTTCACATTCGTCATGATCCTGGAAACATATTATTTCATTGTTTGTTTATTTATTTGTTTAAAACGCACTCCATATCATCAAAAAACATTTCTATAGCCTTACAAATTGAGGTATGCATGCGATTTCACTCCGTAAGTAAAAACATTCACGAAAGCACATTTTAGAAAAAATAGCGATCGGTGACTCAGGATAATTTCTCCTCAATGTCAGAATTTCTGGCACAACTAACGCAGTGCAGGACTGTTCCATTTTCTTGCAAATAAAATGTATCTCTTTGTATGAATTACTATCCACAGGATTTTACATTACTTCCATCAGGCATGTTCAAGTTAAATACTGCAGTGTGGCCCATAAAGGAATGTATTTATATTGTTCGAAAAATATAAATTATCTTTTCTCCGCATGTTGCGACAGTAAAAAAAAGTCAATTTTTTCAGAAATACAGTCAAGAACTTTCTGTGTCAATAATTTGACATTATCAACTTTCATTACTTGAGTATTTCACTTTATTAATATAAGCTATTTGGTGGACGAAATTCCTCTTACATTAATGGAACTACGGTTATGAACGTTTGGTATCAACTAGATACCATCCCATACACTAAAGAAAGTTTTTGTACACTTTATCAGCAATGAGTTTCTTCCTCTTTTGCCACTGAGACCTGCTCTTACATTGTAATATATCTGACTGGGGTTTCAACGACGGTTAGCCAATGGGAAGCGCCAATTCTGATGAACCTGACGTTAAACAGATCGCCACTGTTGACGAGTTCTCATTTCGGACGTACGTATTTCCTTTCATGAGGTGACCAAAAAAAAGGCTGGTTATAGTTGATTTTTGCACTTTTTCCTCCCTAGGGCCCACAATAACAATTTTATGAACTACAGATTTTTTCGGCTTTTTTCCCGGACTTCTCCCCTCAGGGTTAGCTCCCCCCGAAAACTGGTAAAAATTTTTTTGTCCTTAGACAGGAAAAAACTTTTTTACTATTTTGGACAAGATATGCTTGACCAAAATATAAAAGTAACTTTCCAGGTTTTTTAAACCGTTTCCTGTGCATGTGCTCTGAATTTTTTTGTGGTATAATTAATTCAATTTGAATTTGAACCCTAGTATTCAAACCCTAATCACAACATTTTTATACAACATAGGAAGGGTTATATAAAAGATTATGAAATATGGAAAATTATTTTACACAGGTATAAAAAAGTGACCCCTTAAGACCGCTAAATAAATTATTTCCTTGTATGCCAGGTAAAATTGCTGCCGGAGTTTAGAATTACATTCCTGGTTCAGTATGCTTTTAATTTTTAGCCCAGGTATACGGTGCAATAACAATTTTCCTTATTGAGAGGATTGCAAGTTAGGATATTTGCTAAAATTCAGCCAAAAAGTATTATCATTATTATTATTATTATTATTATTATTATTATTATTATTATTATTATTATTATTATTATTATTATTATTATTATTGTTGTTGTTGTTTTGTTGTTGTTGCTGTTGCTGTGTTTCTAGTGGTGGTTTCTGTTCCAGAGAAACAATGAAGCTCCTCTATAAGACAATCTCGGACAACCGGTAATGGTCCATCAATTAATCATCTTACCATAATAAATGTAAAATGATATCGTGGCCGAGCCGTCTATATGGCACAGCTGAAGCCATTCTAAATTCTGTTCTTATAAGAATCTCTTTTATAATTGTCTTATTATCAATAATTTTAGGATATTTATAGAATAACACCTATAACTGACTCTAGGCGTTACCAGTTCCTCATTCGATGGGTCGATATCGTACTAGGCTAGCACTCTCCTAGGCCCGTGTTCGATTCTCCGGCCGGCCAAAGAAGAATTAGAGGAACTTATTTCTGGTGACAGAAATTCATTTCTCGCTATAATGTGGTTCGGATTCCACAATAAGCTGTAGATCCCGTTGCTAGGTAACCAATTGGTTCTTAGCCACGTAAAATAATTCTAATCCTTCGGGCCAGCCCTAGGAGAGCTGTTAATCAGCTCAGTGGTCTGGTTACACTAAGGTATACTTAACTTAACCCTAGGTTACCATGAAGTTTACTAGGAAGTATATTTAACAATATATTTATATCTATGACAAATATCTGTCTGTTCACTTCCGTGATAATTTGAAATTGTTTGCATGTACAATCAGCTTTCGAAAAATATTCTGAAATACGTTACCCATCCCTGCTATTGTTTTTTAATCTAACAATTAAAACGTTTGTTAGACATGCTTTTGATTTCAAATATTATTTCTCCAGCGCTTTGGCTTCAAGCATAGGGTACATTGATACCTATTTGTTGTTGTATATTTGTTTCATTTAAATATTCTCTAAATAGATGAAAAATAAAACTCTCAGTTGAGAATGAATAATTGATCTATATATAAAAAATAAATGTAAACTGAAAAAAAGGAATAGATGTGTAATATTCAGTAGGTTAATACTTTTGGCTTTAAGCATATCTCTGATATCTGAAGTTTTAATTATTGAATGATTTACATTTATTAAAAATTAAAAATTGAAACTAACCAACGCAGCATTCTCAGGATCAATCTGTTGACATGTTCTGTGATTGCGGACTGCTCCTACGAACTACTTTTCATTTTAAATATCAAGAATACCTTCAGTAAACTGAAACATTTCAAGGCAAAAACAAAATCCATATGAAAAACCAAATTAATATTCGTAACTAATACCACCAGTTTAACAAAAATAAACCATCGTCTGATTCTTGGTCAAAGAATTTGTAAAAATAGAAAAGACAGCAAAAAAGAATGCGCCGTAATAGCTCCTCGGAATAAAAAGAAACAAGTACAAAATGCGCCGAAGTTTCTTCGGTGCAATCGAGTTTTCTGTTCAACGTATAATGCTGTCTGAGCCGCGGCCCATGAAACTTTCAGTCACGGCCCGGTAGTGGCTTTTCCTATAGCGTTGCCAGACGCACGATCATGGCTAACTTTAACCTTAAATGAAATAAAAAGTACTGAGGCTAAAGGGCTGCAATTTGGTCAGTTTGATGATTGAAGGGTGGATGATCAACATACTGATTTGCAGCCCTCTCGCCTCTGTAGTTTTTAAGATCTGAAGGCGGAGAGAAAAAGTGCGGACGGACAGACAAAGCCATCTCAACAGTTTTCTTTTACAGAGAACTAAAAGGTGAAATTAAACAGAGATTTCAAATACCTAGGAGGTGAGAACGACATCCAACTTGTTTTACCTTACCCGTCACGACAGCCTTATCGCTCCTTGTTATCTGGCGGAAGCTCAGATGCCCATGCCCAGCTGATAACAGACATGATAGCAAAGATAAGGCTTCTAGGCATCCTACATAAGCTACATCATTTTCACGATAAACAATGAAAAACTTACTTGTTTTGAATAACATATTTTGGTTCATTTAAGGTTCGGAATATCTTCATTTTACTTGAATATCCGCGACAGTATCGGAGGAGTTATGATTTCATTATTTCGCAATTATTCCCTTTGCTTTTACCGTAATTTCTAAAAGGTTTAAAACCATAGTATACATACCAAAAATTTTATGTGTGGTTTTCCTTGAAACATACATCCACGAATAGAAATGTACATATATCGTATATATATATATATATATATATATATATATATATATATATATATATATATATATATATATATATATATATATATATATATATATATATATATATATATATACATATATATATATATATATATATATATATATATATATATATATATATATATATATATATATATATGTATATATATATATATATATATATATATATATGTGTGTGTGTGTGTGTATATATATATGTAGATATATATATATATATATATATATATATATATATATATATATATATATATATATATATATATATATATATATATATATATATATACTGCATATATATGTATATATATATATATATATATATATATATGTAGATATATATATATATATATATATATATATATATATATATATATATATATATATATATATATATATATGCACTGCCAATACTTTATTAGAAACATATTTCAGAGGTTCTCTTGTAAATTCTGATTGGAAAATGTAGGATGATGATTACTATTATAATTTTTTTTTTTTTTTTTTTGCTGTTGCTGCTCCTTTTTTATCCTAGGAATCTGAGATCATGGGTGTTTTGGGGCTGATAAATAACCCGTCAGAAGCGAAGAAAGTCGGTCTTATATATTACAGAATGACGGCTAATTTCTTTCTTTCTTTCTTGCTCTCGACGAATTACCCAGGTGGCATTTCAAGTCCAGTATTTTCGCCTAGGTGGACGTCCCCTAGATTTCATATTAAACAGTTGGAGAGATTCCATTTTAAAGACACAGAATAGGGAGCAGACGAAAGCAACATTTGTTCCTTAACGATATCATACCTGATATACTTGAATGTTGACGTATTTTTTTATCTAAGCAATATTTCAGTAAAATGTATGTGAACCTGACACCAAATAAATATTCTTTGGCAAAACTAATTTCTGCCCACAGTCTTTTAATCTAATGCAAAGGATATTTTTCTTTTAATTATTTCCAATACTATTGTTATTTTTTCTTCACTTGCGTTCACTCTATGGAGGGAGTAGCCTAAAGAGATTCTATGTTCGTTTCACAAATACTATTTTTAGATGAGGTTGCTACCCTCATGGTCCCCTCGAGCTTTGCTGCGATTCACAGCATTTTACTAACCAAAACATGCCGACGATACTAATCATATTACTTCAACGTCTGGAATTCAAATCCCAGGAAACTTTGTTAATCAAGCGAGTTTCTTCACTCCTAGTTTGGCATTAATAATAATAATAATAATGGTAATAGATTCCCAATTTCGTGAAAAACAATCTGTGTAATAAAAATCCACAATTGTATAGTAAATATATTACTATGT
>NC_089781.1:35355153-35357653 GCF_040412425.1 Macrobrachium rosenbergii
TATACGCAATTCTACGTTAAGGAATTTGATGTCATTGTAAAAATAATGAGTTGTAATTTATTATGTTATGTTAAAAATTTCCTTAAAACCAATATAAAAAATATGTATAACGAGTTGAAGTTAGCCTATAGGAAAGTGTTTTGCCACTTTTTTTCTTAATATGATGAGGGGTGGAAGTCTAACTCTTGCAGCAAATCACTTAATAAAAGGAAAGAAGTAAAAAGGCGTAACAGAGTATAGACTAAATATTTCTTATTTAAAATAAAAGTCTTTTCCCATACAATATTAATGAATGAGATTAAATCAGAGGGGTTGGTTCAGTTTTTTTATGAATTGGACAGTGAAGTTTACTTTCATTATGGTGACACATATCACAAAAAGACATCATTGGCCTAGGCCTATACCAAATTGTCTGTATCACATGGAAATATTGTTTTAGATTTTTATTGTATGATTTGGACTGATAACGGCCTACAAATAGCGTTGAAGGGTCTAACGGTGAGATGAATAAGCCTATACATAGCTTATTCATATTTTGATCAGAGCGTCTGAGATGCTTCCCAGATGAAATACAACGGCACACTGTCACAAATTTGGCACTAACCTGTCCACACCTGCATTTACCTGTCAGTCGGTAGGGAGATATTTAGGTAATACCATCAGTTTATCTGCTCTGGTGAGCGAACTATTTCCGCCCACAAACTGTTGTCTACACGCAAGTTTTAATGACAGTTTCGATGAAATGGCAGAAGAAATGACAGGTACGCTTGTGGGTGTTAGGGAGGAGAAAGCAGGAGAGAGAAAGAGAGAGATAGTTTATCGAATGTTATTCAGCGTTTTTTCCGGGCAGTGCCTGGTTGGTCAGCTTAACAGACCCAAAGAAAATTTTGCACACGGCCTCTACTGTATGTCACCACAGAAAGGTTTATAACTCAAAATCAAACCCTGCCCCGTGACAGACAAACAAACACAGACAAAACAAATGAAATTTTCGTTTTTACGTCACCTTTTTCTTCAGCTTTCTGGGTTAATTCTCATTTTTCACCTGATACTCCACCTGATTTCATTAAACTCCTCCCACTGCAAACCCTATAACCAGTCTAGTACATCCAAAAAATTAAACAGATGTGTTTGACTGTATTAGAATTACTTTCATTCAGTCATAAAGCAATGTAATTCAAAATATAACTTCTGCCACCACACCAGTCAGACCTTACAATTCTCGCCACAGAAAAAAGTAGTAACAGACCAAGTGTTTCTGTGACAGGCTACCCCCTTCATTAAAAAACTACTCATGTCGAAATTACCACATTTTTTAAGTGTTCATCTAAAGCCAAACGTATCTTAATCGCGCCCTGCCAATAAAACACAAATTCGTAAGTACCTTGTGGTATTACCATCAAAATATCTAAGTACTTAATCCACGAAAAAACATTGGTAGTGACGGGCATAACTTTGGAAATCAAGAACTAACTCATCACCATCCGCGTATGCGTATTAGTACACCAAATGATTCTGTGACAGATCTACCCCCTCATTAAAAAAATTACTCGAGACGAAATTACCACATTTTTTTCGGTGTCCATCTTAAGCCAAAAGTATCTTCATTAAAAACTGCCAATAAAATACAAATTATTAAGTACTTGAGGTATTACCATCATCATATCTAGAACGAGTCTCATTCGATCTGTTGTGCAGTGAATTTCACGTAATTGATAATAGGTCCGTCTACCGTTGAAAGGGAGATAGATCTTCCCCCCCAACACCCACCCACCCACACACACACACACACACTCGCCCGAACACTAATCAATCGTAGAAGTATAAGATCTTTGATTTACTGTCTTTGTTCAGTGATGTCGTTTATTCTTTTCTAATAGGAGAACGTAACTTCCCTTCCCCCTGATATCGACAATTTCTGTATTAGCAGACTAAATGATTCTGCGACAAAACTACCCCCTCATTAAAAAATTACTCTCGACGAAATTACCACATTATTTTTTCAGTGTTCATCTTAACCCAAACGTATCTTTATTATATCTTGCCAATAAAATACAAATTCTTACGCACCTTGAGGTATTACCATCATCATATCTAAGTCCTTAATCCACTAAGAAATCACCATATATCGACAATTTCTATATTAGACCATTCAGACATCGGCCTACACTTTTCCTCAGAAATGCCAAAGGAAACTGAAAAGCATTCGTTAACACGCACAGGAAACCGAAAACAGTTGGAGCTCTTTTTACAATGTCTAAAATTATCATCATGATGTTAATTTAATATTTATATAGACAATAGACACTATATCTTGATAACTCATGGATATTCTGTAGCTGTTTGTCAAGCTGACAAACTGCCATCTAGGTTTTATCTTCCCCTCACCCTCCCCTCTCCCCATTCCCTCTTCCCTTCTTTTTCCCTTCCCCTTCCCTCCCCTACCCCTATCCCTTCCCCTCCCTTACCCATCCCCTTGCCTCCCCTCCCATTCACCCTC
>NC_089781.1:35360153-35402653 GCF_040412425.1 Macrobrachium rosenbergii
CCCAAGTATCACCTCTTTGTATTTCTTTCCGCGGAAACGTCCTCGCGCCACAAAACTCGAATGATATATAACTACCCACTAGTCACTGGGTTATTCTCTCTATCATTTCATCAACAAATGTTTATCCTAAAAGACTAGCATTAACTCCTTTCTTATTATTAACTTCAAAATTCCATAATAAAGACAAAATATAGTATAACTCACGGCGCATATTTTTTAAGGAATGCCCATGAGATTTTACTTTATTCATTAGAATATTTGGATGGGGAATTCCCTTTGAATTTATTACACTCTTCTGGTGTATTATTCACTTCATTTACATAAAACACTTCAACACGAAGACGTTTGAGTATTACAATTTTATTCCAAGCCAATAAACTTTAGTAGTATTTGATAATATGTAATTATTTTTATATAAAATCCACCTTATTTCTGTATCTTTCACATGCGTACACAAACGCAGCACATGCACACACACACACACTCTCACACTATTTTCGTTACCACATCTTCCTAAAACAGTTTTGCGATTGAGGGATATTTCGCATTTATAAATCCTGCATTTGTATATTTCTGCTGTTTCTCAAATTTGCCTTCACGCAGTGTCTCGGTTTCCATCTTATAAGAAACAATTAGGACGATGAGCCATCCATTATTTTGCTGAATGTCGCCGCTGGGGGCTCCGCTCTCAGTCCTGTCTCGAATTCTACTTTTAAACAGAATGATTTATACAGATCCCAAAATGTTATTCGTTGTGAAACCAGAATCAATCCCATTATTTCGATAATCCAGTATTATTGCATTCCTTTTCAGTCCAAGGATCATTACTTTACTTGCATCTAGTTCTGTGTAAACGAAAACAATTAGCAAGCGCATGCACTGATAGGACGAATCGTCGGTAATATAACAGGATGATCTTTTCATCAGCAAATACAAACGAATGTTCAGCGTAATGTCACTATTATATCCTAAGCTTACTGACACAGCAGAGTGGTTTAACGTACCCTGTCATCGTATTGTCCTAGCAGCTACCCTGAAAAATGTTTTTGATAGACTCGGTGGGTGATGTGTATTCTAAACTTTTCAACAAGCTTCTCGCACGCGCGCACGAGCATACACACACACACACACACACACACACACACACACAC
This sequence comes from Macrobrachium rosenbergii, assembly GCF_040412425.1. NCBI lineage: Eukaryota > Metazoa > Arthropoda > Malacostraca > Decapoda > Palaemonidae > Macrobrachium > Macrobrachium rosenbergii. Next base: position 35,361,305 of record NC_089781.1, read on the forward strand.
ACACATATATATATATATATATATATATATATATATATATATATATATATATATATATATATATATATATATATATATACGTGTGGTGTGTACTTATGAACAGAGAGAGAGAGAGAGAGAAGTGTATGTGTGTATAACTTGAATCCGTCGCCTTTAACAAGAGATGGCTTTAGAGAATATACAAAATAACTCAACCGTCACTGCTGCATTCATACTTTACCTGCTGCAATGTGGATGTGTCCTATGCATAAAGAACTTCCCCGGCATATGCCACTGCATACACCTTCACAGAAGAATCAACATCAGCACGTCGCCACACCCATACAAATTGCGCCATTCGATTATAGTTTGCATGAAACCTCCCGCTTCTTGGATATCAAGGACTTTCCTTACCCAGGCCTCTTTCCAGCCAACTATCTATACAGAATTTCCAAATTGTACATCCTTTCCACCAGCCTATCGCTCTCCGGTCTTTCCACATGGCCAAACCCTGTAATGCACGCTGATGCATCCCTTCACCTAGGCACCTTTTCGTCACTTCTACGCATCTTCATAACTCCAAACATTTCAGTTATTCTTAGGCCACACATACAGCACAAACAGTTCATCGCAGTAGCTCCAAATTTTGTGCTCACATTCAACAACAACACTTCACTTCTAAAGAGGAGAGCTGACTTAGCAATCTCTTCATACTTTACCGCCTTTGCTTTCATAATGTGATGAATAGGATCTTACTGTCTTTGTACAGTTTGTCTCAGTAGAAATTACGTTAGTTTTTAAATACTAGCAGAGAAACAACAAGAATAATTACGTAATTCATTTGCTAATGTTAAAATTATTTATCACGACTCCAGAAACGTCTACGCATGGTCTGAAAAAATTCAAATGCAGATGAGGTATCACTTTTAAAACTTCAGCATACGAAGGTAATACGAAGAGGACAATTGGAAATTAGTGTTTTTGAAAAATCAGGCAAGAAATTAAATTACTTTTTGGATAAGAAAGCGATAAGATAAAATGAATAACATGAATTTATATTAAGTAAAGCTCTAGGAAATATGACCTATCGAGCCCTCTGCAAAATTATGTGGAAAGTCCGAAGCCGTGTAAAAAAAGAAAATATTGGGTTCTAGGTAACATTCAGGATGCATGATCATCTATGCATTATGAAAAAAATAACTGATTATCGAAAGTTGGAATTATTAACTTTTAATATTCAACTGCTTTAGCTGCAGAAAGTATACAAGCAATAGGATGATGGCATTGTGAGACAAATCTACCTTCATTCTAATAATACAACAGAGGTATACACATAAAGGGAATAATAGATGTTGAGCTGGCAATAAAGTGAGAAGCGACCAAGGGCTGGGAAATGACGTCACCAGATGTCTAAAATAGAAATGTAGAAATAAGTCAAAGGAGATCAGTTAAATCGGTGCCGAGAGCTCGGCAAATGCTGAGAAGTGAGAGCTACATTAGAAATGCTTAATTGATTGACGTAAAAAAATCATCGGTGGAATTTTCATTAAATTCTTCTTTAAGAGCTCGAAAGGCACTGACAGTAATATTACCTTAAGAATTTTTCCTTACTACAGGAATTAATATCAATATGAACTTGAAACTCGAGACTACTCCGAGAAACTCCGACGTCAGCAGTGTTTAAAGGGAGTGTATTAATACGTGGATAAAGACTGAAAAAAGATATACTGAATTGATCAAGTCTAAAATGAGGAACAACCTATACTTTCAACCTTAACCATCATTGCCATCCTGATACGAAGTGGGAACAGAAACAGGAATTCCCTGAAGAAGTATTGAAAAATAAGGTCATGAGAGTTGTCCCAGGTGCTGAGTAATAACGACAAAACATGGAAAAATTTGGTTGAGCAAATGTTATATACCGATTTGAAGTCACTGCCAAAACATATCGGAGGGACGAGCATCCGAAAGATACATAGTATGTACAGAACATAATTTAATATATATATATATATATATATATATATATATATATATATATATATATATATATATATATATATATATATATATATATATATATATATATATATATATATATATATATATATATATATATATATATATTTATATACATATACATATATATATACAGTATATACATATTTCTCAAAATAACAACGTTTTGAAATCTAAGCTTAGAACCTGCATTGGACAGGAATATGTACAGAAATGTCAAAGTCTATTAATATCTCTTAATAGCTTAGTGGATAAGTCCACTGTCGCTTCATAATCCAAGAAGCATAAGTTCGAAAACTGGCCAGGGCAGATGCACTTATCATATATAATTTCTTTTGAGTTCAAGTGAATTTGAAGCTATATATATATATATATATATATATATATATATATATATATATATATATATATATATGTGTGTGTGTGTGTGTGTGTGTGTGTGTATATATTTATGTGTGTATATATATATGCACATATATAGATATGAATATATATATATATATATATATATATATATATATATATATATATATATGTGTGTTTATATAAATACACATATACATTGTTTTATAGTTTTAAAGGCTATTTTGTTTACCTGCTTTAGTCCGTGGGGCTTTTCCCTACTCCTATAATACGTGTTAGTTGCTTTGCTTGAATATCTGTACAAGCAGTTTCTTTTAACAGATTTCAGTCAAAAGCCACATCAACAAAAAGGTTTCTTATTTCGAGGCTCTACACTCTTCCCTCTTTCTTTCTTTTTTTATAATGAGGTTTCATCCTTTTTGTCCTTTTACAACATCCTGGAATCCATGTTATTAAAGAACATGCTTTGCCTTCTTTTAAATATTTTAGGCCCATTTTAGACTTCCTGCCCATAAATATCGCATGACTTCAAACGCTTTAGGTCAACCACCATCAACACTCCATTTTCCACTCTACTTCCTCAACTTAGAACTGTCTCAATTCCTTGTTCTTTTTTTTTACAAATATGTTTAATACAATGTCTGCCAAGTCCATGTGATGTGTGCGATGTGTACAGCCATGCGTTTGTACGTTCGTACTCACGTGTTTCATTTTATATATATATATATATATATATATATATATATATATATATATATGTGTGTGTGTGTGTGTGTGTGTGTGTGTGTGTGTCTGTGTGTTTATGTATATATACTTATATGTATATATATATACAGTATATTTATAACCATAAGGATGGATGATTCCCTGTAGCAAGTAATAGCTGCTAATACACAGAGCAAAAGACTTGCTATTTTATAATAGCAAGAGAGAAGAATTTTACCTCACTAAGTAGAGTTACCAGTTTCCTGAGTGTTTGCTTCTAAGGAAATTGGCTATAAGCTGAAAAAGAATTTTATAAATATGTACTGCACATAGACACACACACGTGTGTGTGTGTATATATATATATATATATATATATATATATATATATATATATATATATATATATATATATATATATATATATATATATATATATATATATATTTGTATATATATATATATATATATATATATATATATATATATATATTTGTATATATATATATATATATATATATATATATATATATATATATATATATTTGTATGTGTGTATGTGTGTGTGTGCTTTTTTGTGCCATGTGTGAGCTTCGTATGTATGCGTGCATAAGTGATGTTATGATGGACTCAGGAAATGTGATGCTTATTGTCGGAATAAGGACTATGAAGTAAACTAAGAGAACAATAGAGATGAACACGTGAGGGTAAACAAGGCGATGATTGAGACGATCAAAGACAACGTGGATGGGGAAGAGACAAGATATAAAAGAAACTTATAGTAATGTGAAAATGTTCTTTAGGGAAAGAAAATTGTACCATGGATAAGACATCCAATGAGAAAGTACTTGGGGAAAGTAATCTGAGAATAAAAGATGGAAAGTGGGGGGTACTGCCTGAAAAGGAATTGGTCCTAAGTCGGTGTCGAAGATAGAGAAGCAGGTCTGAATGGTGCAAGGGTAAAAGTGGATGATGTCATTTTGATTAAGCTAGGGGAAGTGACTGTGGAAACTGCAAGGTGGCCAAGAATTAGGTAGGTTGGAGAATGAAAAAACACTTAAGTTTACATGAGGAACACTGCCCAAACAGTGGTAGTAACATAATTCAACAGCTGTGTAAGGTGTGTGAGGTATGCTCTGGATAAAGGGAAAGTTCAAGAGCAATGAGTGAAAAAAAATGAAATGACTTTATGGTAAGATTTGAACCTAGAAAGTGGGATTGCGGACAAAGGTTGGCTGGGTCAGAGGCAGTTTGGGTTTAGACAAGGAAGAGGATAAGCAAGAAGTTTGTGAGCAAAGGAGGAAGGCTTTATTAACACTAATGTACTATGGACGTAAAACAATGTTTAAAAAAATGTGGGATGGAGGATGTAGGGTGTTAAGGATAATCTATTGAAACCAATCAGAAGTTGTTTTGATGAAAGAAAAGTGAGCGTAGGAATGCATCAATTTAACACATATTGGTTTAATGTAGCAGTAAGCTACATCAGTATAACACTGACTGGTTTAATGTAGCAGTAAGCTACATCAATATAACACTGACTGGTTTAATGTAGCAGTAAGCTTCAAACAAGGATGTATTTTGTGTCCATGGTTGACAGATATTTTCATGAATGCTATATTAAAAGTCAGAGAATGGACTTACATGAGCAAAAGGGGTCATGAACGGGATGGCATATTGCTGGGTAATAGTGAAGAGAGTTTTCTACGGCCAGTGAAGGAATTATAAAATGGCAGTAAGAGGACAAAACAGAAAAGGAATGTGAGCAAGAACAAAGTACTGAGGGGTCAATGGAATTTAAGGACATGAAACAATAAATGAGGCAAAGGAATGGGGTCGGTTGATTTATGCGGTATTGGCAATAAAATGTAATTGATGATAATAATACAAGACAGGAGGTGAGCCACAGAACAGGTTGGCGAAGAGATAATAGGGTCAGCGCAAAGAGTTTGAAAGAGAAGACGAATCTATTACAGCACAAGTTGGAATGTGGGAAGAGATTGTTGAGGCTACTCTCTTTTAGGGAGTGAAATGTGGATATAAAATGTGGAAGAAAAAACTGTGGAAGCTTTCATATTAAGTTGTCGGTAAACTGAATGCAGAGTAAGATACTATAGATTGGGAGAGTGAGAGACAAAACGATAAAAAAGAAGTGGTAAAAAAGTTATCATAAGTGAGATGGTAGATCAAAGCTCCTTGAAGTGTGTTTGTCCTGTGGTGAGAATGGTGGGCTGAGAAATTGATCTATGAAATTTAGGCTGTCGGGACAAGCAGTGGGGCATTTTAACCATTCAGCACTTAAGACAATGAAAAGAGGGAGTTAAAGTGGTTTGACAGCAAGATAAAAGAGATCCAGAAAATATGTTAGATCAAGTACAAGTATCTTAGGGAGAACCCACAATTGCACTAGGAGATGTTCGACAGCAAGACTGGAGAAAGGAAGTGCTATAAAGGTGAAGCACACGGCTGAAAAGTAGATGCAACTAGGGGTCGAAGGGATTCAGCAAACACCCTTTAGTTAAGTTAAGTATACCTTAGTTTTACCAGACCACTGAGCTGATTAATAGCTCCCCTAGGGCTGGCCCGAAGGATTAGACTTATTTTACGCACCCTTTAGTAACACACACAATGCACTACATGAGGTGCTCTGAGGGCACAACCCCCAACGGATGCGACAGAGTGGTGCAAAAAAAAAAAATTGATCAGAAGTTTTGGAGAGAAGGAGATGGAGACCGAGAAAGTACAGGTTAGATATAGTTGGGAAGGTGGTGGAACGGAAGGGTCCTAAGACCCACGTCTTTAAATTTGTCTGCAGAATATGCAGGATACAGCTATGGAACAAAGAGCCTGTAAAGGGATCAACACGCTGATGATAAACATGAAACAACTAATATTGTAACTGCTTTGGGCCCACAGGTTTATTCTTCTTGAGTCATCTGGGAAAGGTTCAGTGACGGAGACTTGCTTTGTCTTTATTGTGAGCCGCTGCCTGATATAGAAAATAGCTTGAAATGGCATATATATATATATATATATATATATATATATATATATATATATATATATATATATATATATATATATTTATATATGTATATATACAGTATATATATATATATATAGATAGATAGATAGATAGATAGGTAGATATATATATATCTATATATATATGTGTGTGTGTGTGTGGTTTGATGCCAACTACCGCCTACCAGTCAACTTACCTAAGAATGGGCTCTACTCTTTTGGCAGCGCTCTCTCAAATTAGAAAGTGTAAGGTGTACGATGTAGCCATATATATATATATATATATATATATATATATATATATATATATATATATATATATATATATATATATATATATGTGTGTGTGTGTGTGTGTGTGTGTGTGTGTGTGTGTGTGTGTGTGTGTGTGTTAAAAGAGCACCTAAGTAATTTAGTACCAGTTTTTTCATTTTACGATCAACAGTCACATGTCAGTCACTATCAATCTATTTACACCATTTTTGCTCCCTTTTTTTCGTGGACATCACGGAGCACTCAAAGATAAACATAACTAGAATATTTCCGAGCTTCTATGATGCATTATTCACCAGGCGATGAAGCTGTCATCATTCCATGTGAATCCTATTGAAGTATTCATCCATCAGCGATGCTTTTGCGATGATTGACTGCTTCTTTTTTTTGTCGCAGCTTACTTCTCTTAGCCTCTTGGCTGTATTGCTATTGAGAAACTTTTATTTTATTGCTACCTTATAATTCATATGGGATGATTCTGATAGCTGTCTTTTCACAAGGCGTTTAACGGAAAATGACATGATAATAATTGGTGTAATAAAACATTATTTCCATCAACGTACCTTGAAATACGGACACAGCACGTGCAGAGGTAAGCTGTCGTACCAGGGAATATGAAATATTTGTTTCGAAGTAAAAGAATAGCCGATTGTTTACGGAGATTCGAGCATTATAACGAAAGTCTTGCCAAATGCTTTCTGCGTGGTGCTTCCACAACAAACAGAAGCACGACTGAACGGGCGCATTGCATAACCCGAAATACGTAACACGCGCTTTCCCGCAGCGATGCGTCTCGAATACAACCCTTTTAAATGTAACTGTGTTATTCTTTTCATCGGTCGTGCTCATCATAGTCACAAACTACATATCAGTAAAGAAATAACCCTTCCCCTTGGAAGGAAGCTATTTATCAGAGCGGGGAAGGAAGGAAAGAAACCAGGGGAGGGAGAGAGAGAAAAGAGAGAGAGAGAGAGAGAGAGAGAGAGACAAACAAACATTCATACAAACGAAAGATCGCGTGCCCCCACCATGTTTAACTGAACGTTAACATACACACGCTATGGCAAGGGTACGAAGGTGGGAGGGTGGGAGGGCGGGGTGAATAAAAGCGGCCTTCAGCTTCCTGTCCCTCCTTCACCTCTCTGAATGGGTTAGTATCGAGTTAAACATTCACGAATACTGTGTTTGATTTATGAATTATGGATATTCTAATACAATATTTGCATGGAGAGAGAGAGAGATAGAGAGGGTTCAGACTGCGGAAGAAAAAGTGGTCGGGATTGCATTGTTTTTGACTGGGCCTCAGGATTTATACAGCAATCCATTTCTGTAGAGTTGCAAAATCCATCACGGGCTTAGCAAATGAATTTCAATGGACACAATGCAGACAAAAAGACACACAAAACCCGTCGATTTATTCAAGGGTGTTCTGAATTGCATAGTTTCTTATTTTTTTAATTTTCACATAATTAGCATTTGTTCATAACAGAAGGGATCAGGTGTCATTAATGAGTCCCTCATGGTCTGTGCTCCGACGACGCTCGGAGACGTGGTCACAGGAGGATGAAGTCCACCTGATTACCTCCTTGCAAAATGCACTTGTGAAACTGAGAAACTGAAGCTGGTACTTCACACCAAGACTTTTTTAAACAAAATAAAAAAAAATGCAGAGAAAGAGACTGAAAACAAAATCAGAGAGTGAAAAGTATTTGGAGAGAGAAAAAGTGCAACGCACCAATGCACTTTGGTTGCACAGAAATTATGCAACGGAAGGGAGATTCTCTGATCCCTGACCCCTACCCTTCCTTCCACCTCGCCCCCGGTTCACCACCCCCCGCCCCCCCACCGTGCCCCCACGCCCCCGCCATTCCGCCCTCTGGTGTTTTGATTCTGTAGCTCCATTGCCATGCGAGGAGGAGGAGCATATTCCGACTAATGCTAATTTCGAACCTTTTTAGGACGTTGCGATAAAGAGGCGAGTGAGTGGCACACCCTTTGATGTGCCAATATTCAATAGATGGGAGAATGCGTTTTTACCGTCTCTCCCATTTTATTTATAAACCCGGCTCTTAAACATAACCATTATTGATTCCTTAAAGCTGGTATTATCAGGGAAGCTCTGTGTCGCGGCTTCGTCGATATGTTGCGCGCATTGTCTATTGCAACTTCCGTATGGCTCCCATTGGCCTTTTTTGGACGCTTTTCATTTGCCGTTGATGGCTGCCGATGGCACATCTGCAGTAGTCTTCAAGGAATCTGCACTGTTCATTTCCTCTCGTGAAACCAGTTTTGCGTCCCAAGTGTAACACTGTTCAAACGCTCGTTTATACATGGCCGATTTAATTCATCGTTCCTTCTTCAGGTGTTTCTTGGGCGTCTCCTCTTCAGCAGACTCCCTCTGAGTGCCATTGTTTCTCGGTGCCAGCTTATTCGCGTTATCAAAGGCTTTTATAACGCACTCATTTCCATGGCTCCTTTACTTAAGCGATCACCAAGCTTTGTAGCTCTTCTTCTCACTCAATTTTAACGAGGGGTTTTCATTACAACGTGAAAGAAAATAAGAGATAAACGAGGAAGAGAAATAAGAATGAGTAATTTATATAATGAAGTAAGTGATACTAATTGGTAGAGGCGAAGGGATTATCGCTTGAAAGATGAAGAGGAAGCTGTTAGCAAGAGAGGCGTCGCATATATTTTGTTAGACTTTTTTTCGTTATTAGTTTTTTTACTTACTATGTCCCAGCATTTCTTCTTCTCTCTCTTCTTAAGAGAAAGGCGGGGAAAGGATGAGGAAGAGAGTGTAAAACTCGAAAATTAAATATTATGATAAAGTAAAAAATTCATACTCTGAGAAAGAAGTTTTTGTAAATCTCGGTCCCTGCTTTCATGTTCCTCTCCAGTAGCAACCACACATCTCAGGTGGGTTCCATTTTCCACGAAAAGATGCTGCATACGGCTGGGCACACGCTGCTCAAAGTTGCACCGACATTAACAATGTTATGGCATCTTACGATATACTCTGAAACTATTTTCGAGAGATGACATTACTACCGACTTATTTGTAAACAAGCTCGATATCTTTTCTTTTTTTTAGTCTGCTATTATCTGCATGCACTCGCCCCAACATTCTGAGGATTAGGACATCACTTGTGCCAAGTAGAATTAAAACAAAACAGAAAATTATGAAATGCGAGTTACCAGAGTATGAAGTTCACCCAGGGATCAGGCGCTTCCACTGCCGTAACGGTTGCAGAATGGAAAAGATAAAAAGGCTGGTGAAATGTAATGTAAAAATATCTCTTTGAACTTCGATCGGACTAAACGAATCTCATCCAGGTATTCGGGGAATCCCGTCGTTTTTCCCATTTACTATGATTTTTACCCAAGAATGGCGCGGGTTACTGATTACTTTGCATCGGGGCACCCACCTGAATTCCTGATGAGTAATGGTACAAGAATGTATCGTAGCATGAAGGCCTCTTCAGCTACGCATATTTCCTGAGTTGTCGTTTAGCATCATTGCGCACACCAATGGCTAAGTTGTTGGTTTCTTTCTGAAGATATATTACATTTAATTTCATAAAGAAATGGAAAAAGTGCTTGGGACATTCTTTCTTCGGCTACTGAAAGTTAAACCTTTATTTTGCGGAAAGATGAAGATTTTCTCGTTGCCACTCTTGGCATTTGGAAAAGCCTGGTGTTAGTCTTTGCAAAATTGCTTTCTTTAGCTTGACTCCTTCTCCAGATAAACTCGTTTTAAGATTTTCATACTTGCATCTAACAGTAATACCTTTCCGTCTTCTCTCCCACCTCGTTCTATTCTCTTTGATGACAAGGAAACTCATCCTCCCACTTTTATCGAAACTGGCTGCTCAAGTTACTTGTCTGACAGAGGTCATATACTCATTGCGTATTTGCAGCCTCAGTTCATGGATAACGGAATTATCAGTTAAGATGTTGCATGTTTTTCTCATCATCCCAATTCTTAAATATTCGTGATTATGTAACCATCTCTTTTTAAAGTAATGCCCTCATATTTGTAGTGTACGTTACGTTCCTTATTGGCCACAGGCCTCTATCGAAGAATTTTGTTCGATCTCTCATAATAAATGCTCCCCCAACCCCAATCCTTTACACCTGCTTCAGATCCTCCCAATCTACGTAACGAGGAGACTTCTATGTCTCATTTTTTACATAATAGGCCTTGCCATTATCCTAGGTGCTCTTCCTGGGAACTTGAGAAAAGAGTCCCTTGCCCTCTTATACGGCCTCGGACTACCCGGCGGAACGCTACTTTCTGCTTTATTTTTATCCATAGAAATTAGTCATCCTCCAACCGTCAGGTTTCAAGACTATTTCCACAGCCAAATTTTAAAGTTCTCTCTCTCTCCTCTCTCTCTCTCTCTCTCTCTCTCTCTCTCTCTCTCTCTCTCTCTCTCTCTCTCTCTCTCTCTCTCTCTCTCATTTGTGCTTGACTAGTCCATCAGTCCCGGCAGTAAAAAATATGACAGACTTAAGACCAGAGGTGTCCTTTCAGCTTACCATAATAGCTGCAAGACATGAAGAAATATATTTTGCAAGGTTACAGTATTTTTATGTTTATTAAATTTGCATGTTGGCTACACAGAAAAAAGAATTCCCTTGCAAGTTTTGTAAGTGCTCCAATTGTCCAGGAGCAGGCGATCACAACTGTCCCATGTGGTAAAAGCTTTTCATGAGTTTGTCATTTCTAATCCAACACTGATTTCTTCCGACATAATGCTAAAGTCAAAACCCAGTTCCATGTCAGAGTTTCTGCAGTTATTTCTTTCCTCTTCGTCTGCCTTATGAATATAAAGGCAATGGAGCAATAAGTGTCTGAGGGTTGCCAGAAGTCATACGAGCCTCTTACAAATCAGTTTTGAAGCAATTCCTTGAATTATCATTCCTGTTAAAACCAATTTCCTATATATTACAACTTAGTCTATTTAGTTTTCAGCGGGAAGACTGAGCAATGATAGTTTCAGAGGATTTTAAGATTGACGAAGACTGAACGAATCTATACATAATTGTTAATGCATTTATCTATTTTGAAGAACGACGAAGTCAAACATTCTAGAATTATTGTCCATTAGTTGGCACCCTTTACCAACGTCATATTACCTGACATTTTACCTTCATGATTTGTATTTTTTCTCTGTTGATATAATCATGTAATATGTACAGGAAATTGCTCAAGAGATTATTCGTCATGTGACGTTGATTTCCTGCTTCTTTCTCAACACAGTAGTAATGATAAATCCTATGTACATAATTGTACGTGAGAACTTAAGGAGAGATATGTCCCTTCGCCGCCCTTCAATCATTTTTCCGACATAAACTTGAAGTACGACCTCCTCTCAGTTCCCTCCCTCTAGTGATTGTATAACTACGTGACGTAAGTAACAGCTGACAGAGTTCCCTGCTCTCTGTAGTGCTAACTGTGGCTCTCTCATTACATGCTTGGTCTGTGATAGAAGATGATCATAAAGAAGAATATTCGTACAGACTGACCTCTATATGGATACACTGTATAAGAAACCTTCTGGTTCATGGATGGATATAAATGTGTAGATGGGCAACTTGCATACGAACACACGTATAATTACCTACATGTTTTATATTCTTCGGTATATAATCGTGCAAGGCTTTTATCGTATAGGTAATAGTTGCCGCTCTGAATGAAGCTTTTCTCTTTGCAAATATTTTGTATTGGATAATTTAGATAAATACCCTATATATATAATATATATATATATATATATATATATATACATACATATATATGTATACACACATATGTATATATACATACACACATACATACGTATGTATGTATGTATATATATATATATATATATATATATATATATATATATATATATATATATATATATATATATATATATATATATATATATATATATATATATATATATATATATATATATATATATATATATATATCTGTGTATGTGTTCTTGTGTGTTATACAAAGTTCCATTGTTACTACCTTACACCACATCAGCATCAAATTAAGCAAAAGATCAATTTGAAAAAAATAATCAAAAAATGGCTGAGCGTTATGATCACAGGAGTTCCATAATTTTGCGTTATGCGAGTGTCAAGATCAAAACATTGTGAGCTTAGTTAAGGGAGTATTATATCCCCAAATAATCGTTTCTCAGCAGTAAGTGATTGCTTGGCAAACGTCACACTACTATTCAACTGAACAAGCGAAATTTTATGGGTATTTTGCATTCCCTTGCTAGAGTTGAGGTCGTCTTCTAGTAAAGATTCGGCAGTTTTGTTTTTCTTCGGGTCTGCACTCGTATTTGAGAGCAGCTAATGTTCCACATCTATCGTCATGACTGATAAATATGGTTAGTAGTAATAATAATAAATGATAAACTTTTACTTGAATTCTGCATAATTAAGAATTCTGTCTTTGGAACATAATTTGAGACACTGGTATTGGACTTTCTCTCACCTCTGTCTGTTGGAAAGAACCAAACACAAGCGGCCTCTTAAACTGGCTTCAGTCATTCTGCTCCTTAGCTTCCTGTGCATTTTTAATTTATTTTTTTTAGAAAAAAGACATGCTAGCTGAGTTATCTCTTGCTGAAAAATATTGATGTTTTTTCGCATGACATATCGTATTTGTATGCATGCCAGAATCGAGAGATTTCTTGAAGGTCTCAAAAAGGACATTGCTGCCTTGTCACTTTTAGTTTTCTGTAAAAGAAAACTATCGAGAGGGCTAATTGTCTGTCCGTCCGCCCTCAGACCTTAAAAACTACTGAGGCTAGAGGGCTGCAAATTGGTGTTGCTCATCCACCCTCCAATCATCAAACATACCGAATTGCAGCCCTCTAATCAGTAATTTTTATCTTACTTAAGGTTAAAGTTATCTATGATCGTGCGTCTGGCACCGGACAGTGGTGAAACGTCAGCCTGAAATTGCCGTAACATTAGTTTCACTTCGGAAGCGCCATTGTGTCCTTACATCTCATGTATGAGCTGATTTTTTCCTAAAAGATCCAACGTCTATTTGCTTGTGAGTGCTTTTAAATGTGGCAAAAAAAGGCAGTTTCGAAAGCCATTTAGGACCTACGGAGTATTTAGATAAGAAAGTTAACGCATGATAACCAATTAGGAGCTCCACGGTTAACGAGCGTATTAAAATACTCATTCTCCCATTATTTGGATAATATTTTTTATTCTTTAATTCTGTAAAAACATACTTATACTTACACACTTCTTTGATACAAAGGAAAAAAAAAAGCGATAAACTTAGAGAGACAGTCGCTTTCCACCAAATTCATTGTACTGTTGTCGCGCTTTTTAAGATTTTTAAAAGACGGAAGTTGTCTAAATATAGAATGACTCGCTTTTTTGCTTGATGTCATTTTTCGCTTGACATTGCTCTTCATTTCTTGCGTTATCTTCGTAATTTACACATAAAACAAACAGGAGAGGAGGTGAAATAGACTTTGACACCAGCATTACTACGGTTAAGTCCTATTTTTTACAGTGCACTCACAAGCCCTAGCTTTTGGAAAATAATGTATTACTAAAAATCAAAAAAAAAAAAAAAAAAAAAAAAAAAAGGACGTTTGGTCTGTGAGGGTCGGCCAAATCCAGTGGTCCACACCGGGCATCACCTCCCCTTTAATACCAACCACGCTTGCTATAGGCAATGGCTTGTGCGGGAATAAGGCCGCCTTAATCCAAACTAACCAACCACTAACATTCCAGGACTCGTAAGATCCCTGAGTCCATAAAGAAAGGATGATTACTTCCAAGAGAGAGGAAGCCGAGTCATTTGTGGGGAGTTGTTTTTGTTCTCATTTCTCTCAGTAATTAGATTAACTTGGAGGGAAGGTCTGCCGATACCTGATAAATCTGAATCAGGGCGTCATTTTCGGTAGCATGGTTTTGTTGAATCTTTTTTTTTTAATAAAGACAGTAATTGTTACACTAATGGTCATTTGGTTACTTCATTTGCAGCTCTCATTAATTCTTTTTTTTTATTTATCCACTCTAGTATATTGTCTACCCATTCAAAATTCTTTTCGAATCTCCTAGATAGTCATGATAACAATAATACGAATACATAATAGAAGTAATTCTGTGACAATTTATTCGGGAAAATATATAAAAGAAAATGTGTTAAAAACAGAAAGCCTAAAGGCGGTCTCACCATAACCTTTGCAAAGAAGAAAATGAGAGAATAAGAATGAGAAGAAAATTCACGTGTTTGGTCGCCTGCTTTCCTATTCAAACCTGGCCTCCCTTCCCACCCATGCGGCCATGCTAGATTCTCTCTCTCTAACTCCCTTTCTTTTTTTCTAGCGCATTGTCCCCGTCTCTCTCTCTCTCTCTCTCTCTCTCTCTCTCTCTCTCTCTCTCTCTCTTCGCTCTGCCTTCTCGCCATGGAACAATGCCAGATAGGTAAAGGAGGGTAGGGCGGGGAGTGGGAAGGGGGAAGGGGTGGGAGAGGCCGGAGCCCTGGCAGTGGAGTGGGCAGGGAAAAATAAGGAGAAGAAATGGAAGGAGAAAGAATCTTTGTCACAAAATCTCCAGACGGATTCTCCTTGGGTGTTTTTGAGCGCATTTATCTTGTATTGATCTGCCAATCTATTGTGAGCTCGTCATAATTATAGCTCTTTTTATTTCCTGCATCCCGAGACCATGTTGAATGGGTCCTGAGGAATGGCGGGAGACGGTCGGGCTGTGGGAGTTGGCGCGGGTTGGGGTTGGGGGTTGGGACGTGGGGAGAGGGCGATGGAGAGGAAGATTGAGGGAGGGAGGGGGCAGCGAAGGATGGAAAGGAAGATTTAGGGCGAGGAAGGGCGAGAGGAAGAGGATGTGGAAGATAAGGAAGAATGTGACTCAGGTAACAAATGAGAAAAAATCCAGGAGCGCCCCTCGAGAGAGATCGCGTTTGGTTTATGCATTTATGTATTTTCCCGGTAAAGTTTCTGACGTCTTCTGCGCGTTTACCGGATGGAAAAAAATGGAAATTCATACTTCCCCTTGATGTTACATTTAGTTTGAATCTTTAAAACTTTCCGTGTGTACGAAGCATTTACTCATACTTCAAATATCACATAAACAGTGCAATGGTCACTTTTCGTCGCTGCAGTATGCAATTGCAAAAATATTTCCGTTTATAGCTGGGGCAATTTATTTAAATGTAGCTTCCGCGGTCCATAGATGCTGCACCGCTGTCTATGCCGGGGGAGAACAGAGAGCATCCTGTTTGGGAGCGGGATGGAAATGCACCCAATTATCACATAAGACTGGAAAACATCGCTAAAAGCCTTTTATAATACTAACGTTGCAATGCACTTTGCTGAATATATTAGTCTACAGTTTGAGCGCTAAATGCATTAAGCTATTAAACTAATAGCATAATGGAATTAGGATGTAGGTAGAAATCCCAACAGATATTTTTCAGCTCATCATCCCGCAGGAAATCACTGACACTCGAGTAATGCGACTCTTGAAAGTACGCCGAATTCTTTCTTTCTTGGTGAAGACGAGCTTGTAGAAACAACTAAGGGGCTTTGTACTTTATTCGGGTAGTGCATTTCTTATCGAGTGATTAACAAGGAAGAACACTTTTTAATACCTTTAGCTTTTAGTTAATGTTTCCCTCGACTTTATATCCACTCCTGCTCGCGTGAAATATTAAAAAATACTTCCTTGCTATTTGGAGACCTCAGTATTTATAAAACTCTTTACTAAATAGCTATTAAAAACAATAAATGCAGCTGCATTTGACAGTTATACAATGGTCGTGTCACTGGTTAAGTCATACAAAGTTATATCCAACTCACTGTTGGTAGGGAGGACTAAAGCTTACAGAATCAAAACGGTTGTAATTCATATTTGGGTTCAGTCAAATCAAGGATAGCTATATCTTCCTTCTCAACCGTACAGAGAGACAAGCGAAGTCTGCTTTTCTTATGGATTCAAAATGAATGTGAATTTAGAATGTAACTGTTGCATCAAGGTAAACAGGCGGGTAGACAGATGTGAAAGGAATCTAGGGTATAACACCTATACAACGACCCCTCCCAAGCCAAGACAGCTTCGATACGATACAACAACGCCCGCTGTGGCCACTGGGGACGGGGACGCCCCCAGAGCGAAACAGGCGCGCCCGCCATGAAATTTGCCAATGAAACATTTATGCAAATGAAGACTGCAGGAGCAATATGTAACGAAATTGCAAAATTGACTTGAAGTGATAGGTTACCTAATTAGATGCCTGTCGTAATTGCCGGATTGCCTTTGATAGCCCAGGTTAATTAGGCTGTAGACAGCTGAGTATTAGATTTCCAGATGCAATGGCGGACCATCTCGTGCAGTGTTTGATTGTTATAAACTGGAACGATTAGGGAGAGGACGAGCGCTCTCATCATGGAAAAGTTTGGATTCGGGAGCGAATGAGATGGCTCTAATTGCTAATGTAGATTAGCCGACCTTGCATTCAGCCATGAGGTAACAGCGAACTCTTTAGCTTCCTCGCTAATTGTTTAGACTGCCAATTTTGTGAATCCCTTTTCCTCTCCATCACTTAATTAATTAATTGAACTAATAAACGAATGGAACTGCCATGATTGATTTCGGATTAACGGATCGCCACCAAATCCCCCGTTAATTAACGACTGCTAAAGCGATCACTGGAATGTCTAGTTAGTGAATTAGTTTATTCCATTTGCCTGAGGTTTATTGCTGCCTTATTCTTTCAAGCATGAAAATACGTTTTACTTTTTTATTAAATCGTTAAAAACTAATAGCTTAAAAAACTAACTTTTTAGGGATACGGCAACAGAGCAGCATTGCCCTGCGGTCTGACTCCAAGAGTAGCTGGGACATTGTCAGTGGGATGTTCGCTTATATTCCCAACATCTGACAGTCTAAGTTCAGGGAAGCCATCAATGAAATATGTAGCAATGAATAATAAGACTTCAAATCAAAAGAAAAAAAGGTATAGATAGAGATAATGTTGGCGAAGACGGCAGTCTGACAAAGAATGAATCCTTCGCACAATAAAGTCGTGGAAACTGGCTGATCTCACGCAGCTCAGGGCAACGCGTGTCTTCAGAGCCTTTTTGCAGCCCTGTCGTGAAAAACAGACGGATGCCCATTGCTCTGAGCCCTTGTTCAGATTTCTATTCGAGAAAATATACCGGAAGTGGGATCTTTATGCAATAGAACCCAACCTTCCATCTTTCCATTCGTAAAAGTTACTGTAGAACTTAATAAAAAGTATTCAAGTACCAGGTTTGCTTCTGCTGTACTTCTTAAATTCATTATGGTCTTGCTTTCATAGTTATCGAGAAGTTAAGAAAAATAAAACTCACGTACCTGTCTTTAATGAAAATTCTCACAGGTTACAGACGTAATGAAAAGATTGTTTTTAAAAGAATATTCCCATGGCTAATTATAAGTCATGAAAGACGTTCCTTATATGAATTAAGCAGATATATTGATGCAAGAATTCAGAAATATATGAGAAAAATTGTATATCTGAATGTCAATATATTTAATAGCAATGTTTTGGGTATGTTATTCTGTCAAAGAAAGCCATTCGCTGTGGATCTTCAAGCTCTCCTCCTGTGAAACCTAAATTATGAAAATGCACAAGTGACGTTTGTTTTCCTGCGCGACCACTTCATAGAAAATGATGTCAGCAAAATTGCATGTTGTTTTTCCTCGGCTTAAAAAACGTGAACCTGGTATGAGATTCTAAGTACCTTGACCGGCTCATTTGCTGTAATTGAAGGAAAATTAGTCGGCCTCATCATTATTCACAATAAATGAGGTATTATGCAGTGACTAGAATTAAGAAATTAAGTCACCAATGATCTAAAATTTATCATGTTGGGCGCAAGTTATTTCCAAGGTATAGTGAACTGGCTATTAGACAGTATTTGTGGCTTATTTGTGAATATAACAAAAATGCGAGTGTATAAGTGACAAAAATTTACACACACACACACATATATATATACATATATATTATATATGTATATATTAGTATATGTATATATATATATATATATATATATATATATATATATATATATATATATATATATATATATATATATATATATATATATATATATATTTCTAATAGCCACAATGCCCTCTTAACTTCTCGAATTCTTTGCGCTTTAGCATATCCAAAAAACCGCGAAGAATTCGAGAAGTTAAGAGGTCATTGTGGCTATTAGAATTACATATGTGTCTGGTAAAAGTGACCAGTAGACTCTACATATATATATATATATATATATATATATATATATATATATATATATATATATATATATATATATATATATATATATATATATGTGTGTGTGTGTGTGTGTGTGTGTGTGTGTGTGTGTGTGTGTGTGTGTGTCCAATTTTAGACTGTAAGTAGTGTTGTCGTCTTCAGTAGACGGGTAGGTGAACGGATGCCAGACGCCCATTCTCGCTTTCACCTTTAATTTCACTGATTATTTTTAGTTCCATTTAATACCATCTGGTGTCACACCAGAGGTCGTACTTATCACGTTTATTTATGTTTTCTGTGCTATTTCTTTTTAATGTCCATTTAATATTGCCAATGGGATGGTAGGAATCTGAACAAAATAACTTGCTGGAACCTGTGAAACTTTTTACTGATCAGTATACATCGTGGGAAAAAAATCCCTGTCAGTATCTGATCAATAGTTTCAACCTGTTATTGTCATTTGATTTGAAATTTAACCTAAAACAGCTCTCATTATTAATATTCAAGTGTTCATATCATGTAAGAACTTCGATAAAGGTACTGATAAAGGTACGCAGCCGTTATTCATGTAAACAGTTGTGTGCTGCTTATGCATAAAAGACGGTATTATCCTTCTCGTAAATTTTCTTCCTTCTAATTAGTGATTGCAAATATATCAAAACTTCTCATTGCCATATCAAACACTGACCCTTCTCTCTCTCTCTCTCTCTCTCTCTCTCTCTCTCTCTCTCTCTCTCTCTCTCTCTCTCTCTCTCTCTCTCTCTCTCGTAAGTAGCATATTGGACGTTATACCAGGTCACTGAGTTAGAACAAATTTCCAGCATAAACGCTACTATAATTTAAACACTACTCATTTTACTTAAACTATATAATTGCCATTCCTTATTCAAGAATAAGTGCTCATCTATCTACAGAAGCTCATTTTTACCATAGAAATATTACGCAGATTTTGGTCACTTTATGATTTGATCAGCCTCTTTGCAGTTGCTTCATGCACTCTGTTCCCTGACCTTGACTGAAAGAAGTGAGTTTAAATTTCGGCTATCGGAATTAAAAACAAAGTATGGATTAGTTAAAAATAAAGATTAGTGGTTGTCAGTGCATTGACCTTGACTGAAAGAGTAAGGTTATTAGACAGTATTGTCTTGTTTGCCCGAATGAACAAGGAACAAATGGGTTTGAAATAAAGACCAGTGGCAGTATAAACGTCGACCTTGACTGAAATAGTGAAAGATTTGTACGTTTACATCAACAAGGCACCGATGAGCTTGATATAGAAGCCAGTAAACGCAAAATGGACTTTAAACAAAAAGAAAGGACGACTGTAATAGACATAAAACAAAAAGAAAGTTCTACTTGAAACTTTGGCAATAAACTGAGTAAAAGAAGATAAAAAATAAACAGAATGGCGGGAATAAATGTTTACAAGATAAGCATAAGCTGAAGCTAACGTAGCGATTAATTCACACCCAGTTGTTCGTCGGCTGTCGGCGACTCAGTCTCGTGTTATTTTGGGAAATGTCAGAGGCACTGATTTAAGTCCTTTTATGGCTACACAGAGATGGTGGATGAGGGGGTGGGGAGGGGGGGAGGTAGACGACAAACGCTAAGAGTCACGCTGTCAAGTAGAGGAGGAAGCGTGGAAGGAAAGAAAGACGAATGATAAAGAGAATGTTAGCGTGTATGAGGAAATTGAGACACAAAAAATAGGAGAGAATTTTGTTTGCTCTGTTCAAAAGACTATATTATTTCCTTCCTTACTCGCTGTCTTGATTGTTTAAAAATCCAAGGATTGTGCAAAATGCTACATGACCCAAGAGCCTGTTCTTGAGATTTTGGTGATGAATATCATTAAGTGCAATTTAAATTCTTTTATATAAGAATCAATCGCTTCCGAAGAAAAGAGTTGGTAATCGCTTCATGACCGACCTTGAAAGCATTACACGAAAATCATTATGGCCTCTATGAAAACGAACGCTCTAATATGAAGTGGGCCTTGAGGTACAATCGAAATTTCATACAAGGTGATTTTTGCTTGAGTGTAGGGTATCATAGAGAGAGAGAGAGAGAGAGAGAGAGAGAGAGAGAGAGAGAGAATAATAATAATAGTAAATTTGTAATGCCTTCCAGCTATAACTCCTGAACGAATTATTCATTTATACCTTCATTGTGATGCAATGGTGAATATTGCAGGCTTCTCTCTTCACTCATTCAACAGTGGAGGTTTGTTAATCCGTCTCGACATCGTCTCGGTGTACGGCTGAAAGGGACAAAAAAAAAAAGGAAAGATAAATGAAAAGCATGGCAGTGTCAGTACAATTCCCAACTCATTCATTTTGTTTTATCGCATTAGAAATACATCTCATTAATATATCTGTTTTTTGGCGGATCTTTCCGAGAAAGTGACCCCCAAGGGTTTTAATTGGGTATGTATTCATCTTCGCGGCGTCTTTAGCACAAGCTCGTTGGAGATTACCGTAGAAACATAAACCAAAGACTGTAAATATCATAAAGATAATGACTTCCAAAAATATTAGTCTTAGATAACGACCCCCAAAAACCCTTGGGGATCACTTTCTAAGAAAGATCCGTTTTGGCTTCCCACGATTTGCTATAAAGTAAATTGAACGATTCAGTATTTTTTTTCTACGTGTATGAGTTTTCTTTCGTTCTTGAGAGGTAAATTAAATCGGTTATATGCTGCAAATATCTTCAGTTCCTCGGTCCTTCATTCGTACCAGGGAATCGAATATTGGCATAACTCATGACGTGTCCATTTTCTGTGTATCTCATTATTCCAGTGTTTGCAACTCATTTCACATGATTAATATCATAAAACCCTCTGACCATTAAACAAACACGGCATAGCGGCAGCAATTCGTTCTTATGGAGCTGGAGAAAGAGGCCACACATCAAGAGCCATACAAACAAAGGAGTTAACACACGAGGAAACCGTTCATCAATAAACTCCCTACATGTATTGAGAATTTTTCTTCTTAATCGTATGTTTCCTTTATTGGTTCTCATGTTATTTGTAGGCATACTCCTGAGGGCGTCTTTCTTTTTCGAGAGAATGTAGCCTGGTGAAGAGGCATTTCTGTTCATTAAGTTCTCCACGTTCTGAAACTGAGGTCTGGAAAATTTTGTCTTTCCACCTCTGCCCATTTATGCATGAAGGTTTAATGAGCTGGTCAGTAATATTACACTGCTTTATGTTATTGTCTAATATCTGTTATGAGAGACAAATATGCAGTCATTTGTAATACGTCCTTGCGATGTTTTGCGTGCACACACACACACACACACACACACACACACACACACATATATATATATATATATATGTGTGTGTGTGTGTGTGTGTGTGTGTGAGTGAGAGAGAGAGAGAGAGAGAGAGAGAGAGAGAGAGAGAGAGAGAGAGAGAGAGAGAGAGAGAGATGCTTGCATGCATTTAGACGTGCATTATAAGTTAACAATGGTACGAATACGTATGGCAGAATCTGTTATGTGTATGTATATATATATATATATATATATATATATATATATATATATGTGTGTGTGTGTGTGTGTGTGTGTGTGTGTGTATGCATGTATGTGTGTGTCATAGAATAATTAATAATATAAATAGGTGTGATTATAAATAAGAAATGAAACCACCAACCGTAGTGGCACAGATTCAGGTAGCGAGCTCATGTAAATAAAACTTAAAAAAGATTAACAATGTACTTGTGTCACAAAAATTTGTGCAGACTTCGTTCATAATGTACACTGTTTAACTCTTGATACTTCTGTTCATTCCTATAATATAGATATCGCATTCCAGTGCATACAGTGAAGTTGTATATCATTGCCTTGCATTGGAAATAACTAAACGTGATAGTGGTTGAAGATACGAGTTTTCAGCCCCTAACCACCGACTGACAGTTTTCATGACATGAAACGGTTTGCCTTCCTTAGTGCTCTCTTTTTGCTTGTGAATAACAGAGGTTCGAAGTCAGTTAACGTGATGTAATTTGCTGTAACTGTTTGACTTTCAATTCTTACTCTATCATATCCGCCAGTGGGGAGACCTGGTAAAATCGATTTCATTAAGCTCGTCTCCTTTTATTTTACATAGTTAATCACCGCCACTGAACAAAGGAAAATGGATTCTCGTCTTTTTCAGTTCCGCTTCATAACTCTTGCTGTTCTCTTCTCTAAATTACATAACCATGTGCATTCAAAAATGTATATGTTCCATTTAAAAGGACGTTATTATCTTATTGACGCGGGCTCACGTGGTGATCAGAGAATAATTAAATAGTGGAATTTATTTCTCGAATCGGATCATGCAGTCTATTACAGCTGTTACGTTTCTTGAATTTCTTCCCATTTTATCATCCCAATAGGAGATTATAGAAGTGACTCAACAAGACAATGATTCTTTAATGCGAAACAACGATAAACTATGTGTAATGAATTCTACCTTTAGAATTGCGGTCGACAGTACCTCTTCGAACCTTTCTTCTTGATTAAACTGGCCTTATGCCAGCATGGGATCTTGCTCTCGGTACCCAGCCTTTCTCTTACCACGGCAGCCTGTATCTGTGTGCATATGAAAGTACCTTGGTGTGAGATTCTAGACAGCACCCTCATTTTAGACGTGTTGAGAGACCCAATAACTTTAATCATTTAATAATCAAATTAAAAAATACTTTATTCATTAAAGTGTTTTTATTTGATTATTGGTAAAATGTGTTTATTCATTAAAACATTTTACCATAGAAATGGTCATTCTTACAGACACACACAAACACACGCACACAGGGAATTTGCATTGACATTAACGTCAATTAGCAATATGTCTGAAATGGTTTTAATTATCTTTTTCCATCTTCATTATTGGTGAAAAGCCTTCCATCCCTTCTCTCTCCTTCTCAGGAGGAGCTGTTCTATTCTGACCTTGCTTTTGCAACGCTCTTTCTTCTCGTCCTTGGTACCTTGAGTCTGCTGAAAGCTAACGAATGAATGAATAAGGGCTTGTGAAAAAGTATTTGCTTCGAGTTTCCAGTTTGTCTGAGCAATCAACGTAAGGCGGGGTCGCATTTTCATCTGCTAAAATTATTCGGCATTACTGTGGATTTCCAGATGATTTTGTTTTCTTACAAACTGAGCATGGGTAATTCCGCAAAACAGTCTTGTAGTTTTTTATCGAGCGAATCGCCCATAATTTTGCGATATCACACCATGAATATACGTGCCCTCACGAATGACGAAATAAGCTGAGAGGTGGAACATCCAGAAATTTGCACTTTCGTGAACACATTTCCTACAACAGATGTCCTAATAGCATTTATACCAGACGATCAGGAAAATGGAGTTTGCGCACGGTACATGAAGAATCATGTACCAGAAACCAGAACCCTGTTTGAGTACTTACCACTGAGATAATTTAAAGACTGACACCTATTTATAGCAATTCCTTTCTCTTGCTGTCATGATGCCATCAAATGAGTTATGCTAGTCGTAATTTTAGCATGATGACGCAAAACAATATTTTCTGAAGCCCTAACAAGTTTCACAGGTATTAAAGGGACCTTGAACCAACTGATTTTACTAATCATTTTGATCATGATAGTGGTGTTACTGCGCCTAATTTCATCAGTAAGATTTAGCTGTCATTTGAGTGGGATATCTTGAGAAATATCAATATTTCAAAGACTTGCAGACAGACTTCAATTTCGACTTAACGTGTCATCTGCTGAGTGCGAACATCATTTTTATCTAACGATGTAGCTTTACTGACGATGAAAGCTACAGTTAGAAAAGCTTGAACTTTTATAGGAAAATATTATTCCTGAAATAAAAATTTACATTTCATCTTACGAAAATAAAAAAACAAAAAAAACGAAAATTAGTCTCTTAATACTAAGCCGGTTTATCTAGCCAATACCCCAAAGATTTAGGAAAATTTTTTCTTTTTTAGCAACGAGACGAGGTATTTTGTCCAATTACTTCTTAGCTTATGAGTTTTACAGGCTCTTAAGATATGAAGCCAATTGGTTTTCAAAATAGTACTAGGATTGTTCTACTGGAAAATCAGTATACATGCGCTTGTGTTTCTGTGCGGTGGAAGTGGAAGGCAATAGAATACTAGTGTCCTCAGCTCATGGTTCTCGAGAAATGGGTAAAGAAAACATGCACAGAATACAGTCGTTAATTCTTTTCGTTAATTATAAGCAAATCTGTCTTTAGAAGCCAAAATTTGCACCCATTGTTCTATAACAAAAGCACGAAAAGGCCCGCCAATCCAGGCCAGGATATACACCAAATGACAGCGCGAACAGACCAGAAACGCACCCTTACCTAATCTAACCTCATCTATGACGCACTGACGAAGGGGGTTGGGCTGGATACCTCCACTGTGCCCCCACCCCCTTACCCAAAAGCATATCCTAGTGATGTTTTGACACTGAGATAACTAATTGCATTTGCTGTGGCCATTTGTTGCGTTGGTCATTCACTGTTTACTTGTAGTAGTATAGCCTCCTCGCACTAACCTGGCGGAGAAGCCCCGCCCACCACTGTAACTGTATGGATTGCAGGATTCGTCAGTATTGTATCTATTTCGAATTTAATCAATAACAAGCATACAAAATATAGCATATCATTACAAAATTTTGATGTAATATATAAATTTCTATTTTTTCTGCATAGTTGCTGTCACTGAAACACCTGTCATTGTATAAAAAAAAAACGAAGAAAAAAACGAGTGCAACTGTATGCAAAGAAAGGGGAGGCGTGCTGGTTAATGGAACAGCCATTGTTTTGGCGGGATATGGAATCTTACACTTGTCACCTCATCAGCTGATTTCATTGACGTCAACAAATTTCTGATATTTTTCATCCCATTTGAAGGTAAATACTTACATAGCTTCATATATTTACCTATTTGATTTCCTGCGTAATCTAACACAAAGTAAAGGTGTCTTTTTATATTATATTCGTAATGAGCGATCGGAGGAGGAAGATCAGATAAGCATTGCCCATAGTAGGTCTATTAATAATTTTCCCCAGCTCTCCAGTTCCAATCCAGTTGTTAAGGGCCACACGTGTCCGTAGATGGTTGGTTAGGAATGGAAGGTTTGATCCAGTTCAACAAAGATGGGTAAACTTTCAGAAAAGTGTTAGATATCTCCTAACAAATAGTGAAAAAAAAAACTGGTCTAAAACGAGGCATTTTCTTCCATCCGTTTTGTTTTATTTATTTTTTGTATTTTATTTTTATCTTTTTTTTGTTTTGTTTTGTTTATCCAGTGGCAATAATGAGTACCAGTATAAGATTTTTATCACAGAGCTGAACTAGAGTTACAAGAGTTCTTATTCCACATGTAGTCAAACTCAGAAAATTATCATCGCTAGAATTTAGAATACTTGGAGATAGTTGCGGTTCACAGATCGGTTAGGCTATTTACTAAAATTCCTTGGTTAAGTGGTTGAATCTGGCGGAGCCGATTGGTAGCCTCGCATGGGTCTAGTTCCAATAATTGTATGAACCAAAAAATTATATTTCTTCTTTATTTACCCTTTGTTTTATGCGACTATACATTTAAGCAATTATATTAAGAGGTTTGTTTATGAATTTATGCAGTCGTATCGTAAATGAACCTGTAGGCTATAGGCCTATATGTGGTTAATTGCCTTCGTTTGCTAACATTCACTTTTAAATTATAACTTTAACGTTATGTCATTTTAATACATGCTTCTTGGCTTATAGGAAAGATACATACATATGATTTTTCGACTGATATTTCCCGATTTAGTATTATTATTACTCAATAAATACATTAAAAACTATATAGCTTTTTTATTTCCCCTTCAATTAGCTCGAAAATAGCATAAAATTTACGTAGTCCTATAGCAAATTAATTTTAGATCACCTTGAACCAAAGAGTATTGCTCTTACGATTTAACCCAAACATAAATTCAAATACAAATTAAAGATTAGTTAATCAGTAAAAATAATTATTTGTGTTGTCGCCAAAACAATGGCTGTTCCATTAACCAGCACGCCTCCCCTTTTTTGCATACAGTAGCACTCTGGTTTTTTTTTCTTCGTGTGTTTTTATACAATGACAAGTATTTCAGTGACAACAACTATGCAGAAAGAATAGAAATTTATATATTGCATCAAGATTTTTGTAATGATATGCTATATTTTGTATGCTTGTTAATGATTAAATTCGAAATAGATACAATACTGACGAATCCTGCAAGCTATGCAGGTTAGTGCGAGGAGACTATAGTAGTATATAGAGTTTAGGCCAAAGGCCAAGCACCGGGACCTATGAGGTCATTCAGCGCTATAAAGGAAATTGGGAGTAGGTAGGGTTGAAATGGTAACAAGAGGAAATCCTCGCAGTTTCACTATAAATCAATTGTAAGGAGAGAGGAGAAAGTAAGATGGAAGAGAGATAATTTGAATGGAGGTACAGTAAAAGGAATGAAAGGGGTTGTAGCTAAGGGGCGAAGGGACGCAGCAAAGATCCTTAAGTAATGCCTACAATGCACCCCGTGATGTGCACTGTAGGCAATACCCCCCTACTTGTAAAATATTCATTTATTCCATTCATCATGCAGGTCTTTCCATCACTTCCCGGAGCTTCAATTTCTGGGGCAAGTCACTATTCTTAGTGGAAAACAAAATGCCATGACTACCTACAGTGACTCAACAATCATCTTCTGTAAGACGAACGTAGCTAGACTCTTCGGATTCTCTTTGTAGACTTACCATTACTGGACTAGTAGCATGAGTGTTTTTCTTGTTCTTTAAGATGATGCTACCAGTACTTCGCCTGCAAGTCATGAAGATTTGCGGCATTTTTCTTGTACCAAGTGTACAATTTCAGGGACCCCTGGAGTTTGTTAGCTGTACAATTAACCACCCAGTTCAAAGCCATTATTTCCGAAATCAACACGAGTGCTGCTACGACAGTAATAAGCCAGGTTTCAACGAGATATTAAGTTGACGTTCAAACATTGCCCTTGCGTTTCTTTTTAAAATGGTTGATCAAATATGCATGATCAAAGAGTAATTGGTGAGAGAAGAAATATCTAAGAGGGAATGCAAAAATAATTCTAATGTAAAGGAATGAATAAAGAATTGAAGAGTAAAAATCTGATACCGTGGACAAAGAAAAGACACTGATAAAAAGGATGCATCATGTAATGGAGACAATAGGCAAACTGATAAAAGATATTTCATCATCATTCATACAAGAGGAAAAGGGGTAAACATAGCAGTGCCTGCTAACTGCTGTAGCCTACTGCTTTCTCTCAACTCCTCCTATTAAGGAAAATTGCTGAGTTTCATATGTATATTATATATATATGTGTGTGTGTGTGTGCGTGTGTGTGTATGTATATCTGTATTCATGCATGTATGTATGTGTGTGCGGGTTCTTTGCTCTCTTTATTCATTACGGATGATGTTGATTTCATAGATATGGGCTATTTCCAGTCTTGGCAGCCACCCACAAAAAAAGTGTTATAGATATTCATGTCAAAACACTCAGACAATTAGCCTATTTTTCTTTTCCAAGTAACATCAGGCAAAACATCAAATTTCCAACGACTCTTTGCTAATACAAACCTTTTCTCTCATTGCAGGGACTACGGAGTTTCAAGCTGAACCTTCATCATCTTCATCATCATCATCATCATCATCTCCATCAAGACCATCATCATCATTACCACGATCTCCCTCAGGTAGAGAGTATACGGGTGGAACGGAAGAAGAGGAAATTTTTTTCTCTGCGATTTCTGTCTCTCTCTTTGTTTGTAAGCATCCATGGTGTGATCTCTCTTCATGACCGTCATCATCTGCCGTGATCGATCCCACAACAGGGTATTTAGCATTAAGTTGTATATTTTTATCGAAGCCCATCCAAGTTGCCTAAAACCAATAGACGTTTAATCCCCACCTGAAGAGTCGCCCACAAGTTTCTCTGGACTGAATCGGTCTCGGTGGTAAAACGTGGAAAGTGAACCTTTTGCGAGTGAGGAAGCGATAAACATTATTTCCATTTGGAAGTGACGATGTTCCGTACGCGCTGCCGGTGTGTGAAAGCGTAAAGGGCCTGCTGTGAAAATTGAAGAGAGTCATTCGAAGGACTTGGCACCTTCTTCAAAATGATGATGAGCATGCCCGTGACGTCACTAGCAGGAGGGGCGGTGCCATCGCCGTTGACCAATCATGGTCACGATCTCGCCTCTCCTCCGGCCAATCACAGCCACAGATTCGACTTTGCACCGCAAACGTCACCAACTTCAACATTTATCAGGTAAAGTGATATTATTGAGAACAGTCGGGCAAAATGTAGTACACATTAACATATTCAATAAAGTTATACATTGAACACAAAAAGTGCTTGACTGGGAGGCACTTCGGCATTGTACTTGGGAATACCAAGGACACTTGTATCTATCAGTACACCACATTCATCTATTTTCCATTCATTATTTTACGTAAATTTATAGTCATTCATTATTTTACATAAATTTACAGCCATTCATTATTTTACATAAATTTACAGTCACTCATTATTTTACATAATTTACAGTCACTCATTATTTTACATAAATTTACGTTCATTATTTTACATAAATTTACAGTTAATGCTTATATTATTTTTAAAAATATTCATATTCTTCTTAGAAAAGCATTTCTTTGATTAAAAGAAATAATTTTTAACATACAATTTTCAATTCGCCTGAAGTATCCAAAAGTTGTCTACCAACAAAAGATAGTCGACAACAATCATGTGCCTCTGTAAATAAACCACACATCTCTAGAAGGGCTAAACAGCAGGTGTATTGATTTAGTGTCATGAGTGAAGGGCTTTTTGAGGGTCCTGTCCGGTAGGTATTTATTCACACGTCTGTCAAGCGAGAGTAGATCGCCATCCGTCCCCCTCACGGATTTCCACAAATGACCATCCAGATTTCATTCATTGGGAGCTCTCCGCAATCCAATCCCTCATCAGGCAGGAGAAAAACTTTGCAAATTCCACCCTGGACAAGTCCATTTCTGATTACCAGTTGCCTCGTCCCTGATAATGCCACGACCATCAATAATTTCTTGTTTGATGGTGAAGCAAACTGGATGAAACTATAACACTGGGAGAACTAATAATATAATTGACAGTGATCATGCTTATGGTATCTTTTTACAATTGATTATATCTTTAGCCTTTTTGACACGTACAGTAAGTATGCAAAGACACACACACAGACTCACATATATACATATATATATATATATATATATATATACATATATACTTATATATATATATATATATATATATATATATATATATATATATATATATAAGTATACTATATATACTTATATATATGTGTGTGTGTGTGTGTGTGTGTGTGTGTGTGTGTGTGTGTGTAATACTTAGACATAAAAAACGTATAATATTCACATGTTCGTACTTACTTGTCCACGTCTCCATCAAATACTGAAAGCAAGATCACTCACTACAACATCATTCTTTTGAGTTTTGGTTCAGAGAATTCATACATTCTTAGCACTACTATTGTCAGCTTTTTTTGCGTTCCTCCCTAAAAATTCTGGTTTCTTAACCACGTGTTCGAAACATTTCCGTCTTTCTTGAAATTTAAATTCCTCTCGTTCCTGGGGCTTCAAGTTTTTAGTTTTCCGTAAAAGAAAACTATTGTGCCGGCTTTGTCTGTCTGTCCGTCCTCAGATCTTAAAAACTTCTGAGGCTAGAGGGCTGCAAATTGCTATGTTGATCATCCACCTTCCAGTCATCAAACATACCAAATTGCAGCTCTCTAGCCTCAGGAATCTTTTTTTTATTTTGTTTTAGGTTAAGGTTAGCCATAATCGTACTTCTGGCAACGCTATAGGTACCAACAACATAGTCCACCACCGGCCAGTGGCTGAGTTTCATGGGCCGCAGCTAATAGCTTTATGGACTTTGGCTGAGGCCACCACCGGACAGAAAACTCGATTGCGCCGAAGAAACTTCAGCGCATTTTTTACTTGTTTCTAGGCTGCGAAGGGAGTCTGTGCTACTTCTTCGTTCATAATGAGCTTATTCAAATATCTCTTTATATATTTATTCCTCTCTCTCTCTCTCTCTCTCTCTCTCTCTCTCTCTCTCTCTCTCTCTCTCTCTCTCTTAGGTGATTTCTATCTCAGCCCTTTCAAAATGCGTTCCCATATTTTTTTTATTATTCAGTCTTATCAAACTTCCTGTTCAAAACAGCACACACTCATGCAATTCCTATAAAACGTTTCCGTAGATCTTGTGTTCATTTTTTTTTTTTTTTTGAGCACGAGCGTGTATGTACAGCAGATGCATATGTCCAGTCGTGTTTGTATAAATGAAAGATACTGCAGTACACGTTTGTTTGTCTGCGCATACGTGTTTATTTATTCCTTAACCTTTATAAAGTTGGACACGCGGAAGGGAAACAGCCAAGCGTGAACACTACGGCTCCCGAAGGGGTGTCTCGCCCTATGACACACCCAGGACGTTCAAATAATTGAAAATGAAATTCAAGAGCCCCGTCGAGGAATAACTTGGGCTGGGTTGTGAATTTTGGATCTTCGTTTTCCATAACATAAATTCTGAAGTCGGGAGCATCAATAACCACCCTGTTGCACCTGCAATGTCTTCGAGGTCTTGCAATAAACAGCGACGGTGGGTGCGAGTATTTCGCTCTGCCCCTGGATAGGTTGTGAATGATCATTTCGCTCGTTGGAAAGTCCTCCGGTGACGTCATTTTTATTGACTAACCGACTGAAAAGATTTCCTTGAAATGTTTGTTAACCAGCCTAAAAACCGTGGTGAGGAAATGGAGATCTCATTATGAAAGACAAAACATAAAATAAAACATTTACAGGTTGATGAAATCACACTTTTCGTACACAGCAGCTTATTTAATCAAAGAACAAAGCTTATCTATAATTAAGGGAAATACAATTAAACCATGTCAAAAATGTCATAAAATAAACCTTTGAACAAAAATAAATGGCCTCTGTCAACAAAACAGTTATAGATAAAACCTCGGGCTTTATTGAAGTATCAATCCACGCAGTCATTTTCCGTGACATCTTACTAGACGTTTGTTTAGACGAATCTTACCTGCCCTCCCAATTTGTTTAGAATAACACTTTTTAATTGTTTCTTTGTCTTGCTTCGTTAGTGTGAATGCATTTTATACACTCAGTGTAACAACTGTTTTTCACCTTTAGCAGTTTATTGATTAAACAGAACACTAGTACTACAGTATGTGCCGTTGAATTTCCACAGTAATAATATAATTATATATTTCAGAGATTTTTTAAAAGTACGTCACTGTGATTGCTATGAAAATATAAGATTCAATGTTTGTGAAAACGAAAATACTCGCAATATATTTGTTTAAAGATGCACACTGGCATACATACATACATACATACATACAAACTTACAAGCATATATATATGTTTATATTTCTGTTTTTCTCTGTATACGTTTTGCCAACAGACAGTCGCAAGTCTTTCACTCCTGTTGAATGTTATTTTCATTCTCATATGCAGATGCAGAAAAAGTAGGAAATAAACTTTGTTTTCATTGTTAGTTTCTTGGTTACAAAGCTATTTCATTTCATTAATTTAATTCCATCAAGCCAATACTTTAGGCCAGGGTTCAGATTTCTGCACACTGCCACTACTCGTTTTAATTAGCTCTGGTTCCTTCATTCCTGATTGTAGAGGTGCCTTACAACAGAAGTCATCTTGGTAAGTTGTTTTGCAAAACTTCCACATTTTTTGTTTTCTGTAAAAGAAAACAATGGAGATGGCTATTTGTCTGTCTGTCCGACTTTTCTGTCCTCCCTCAGATCTTAAAAACTATTGAGGCTGGTGCGTTGCTAATTGGTATGTTGATCATCCAACCTCCAATCATCAAACATACCAAATTGCAGCCCTCTAGCCTCAGTAGTTTTTATATTCTTAAGGTTAAAGTTAGCCATGATCGTGTGTCTGGTACCGCTATAGGGGCCAACAACAGACGCCACCACCGGGTCGTGGCTGGAAGTTTCATGGGCCGCGGCTGAGAGTTTCATGGGCCGTGGCTGAGAGTTTCATACAGCATTATACGCTGTACAGAAAACTGGATTGTGCCGAAGAAACTTCGGCGCATTTTTTACTAGTTTCTATGAAAACTGAGGCTAGGTCTCTACATCTACATGAGATTAGGTTTACACCACAGGAGGTTAGGTTTTCTCATCTCTCTAAATGGGTAACTGTTTGATCTATTGATGCACTTAATAGGACAATATGAAGGCATTCGATGCGGAAACTCGTAAATATTTATGAGTTCTATGTTGAAATTGAGAATTAACGAATAAACAATTTAAATGATAAAGTTAATTTGAAGCTACAATTAAAACTACTCTGATAAAAGGGATTTCGGTATAAGATAAGAAATATTCCATCCAAACATCAACAAGAGTTCATAATCTTGCGCTACAAACTGATAAATACGCCCATTTGAAAACAGTGTAAATCAAACCATATGAAAAGGGCAACTATATTTATTGTTCAAAGCCACAGTTTTCTCAAAACTGAGGATACCACTTTCATGAACAGACATTTTTCACTTTCAAAGCTTTGCAGGGAGTTGAAGGAAATTCTCATCGAGATTCTTTTGAGGAAAATGCAAGCTCTTATCCATAAGCCTAAACATTCAGCAAGCAAACTTACTCAAACATCAAAACGAATGCATGACATTGATATAATTGGTGAGGTCTAAACAAGAGGGTATCATTATGACTTCTCTGTTATATAAAATGTAACCTGTATCCATCTAATTCTTGTAAGAATAAGTTGCACCACAGTAAACAGAACTCCCACTCTTTCATTAGTCTAAGTAAAGTTAGTTTTCATGACAGGACGTTAATTATGTTGTCATTTATAAGCTGAATGCTTTTACTGTATTGTAGAAGTTCAAAAAAGGAAAATAACCTGAATAAAAGGTCGAAATGACGACCTGAATTTAGCCAAAAATAAACATTTCTGTATTTGCTGTCAAAAAGTATTCGCCAAATAAGATATAGATATATATAACTTTTTACCTTGTGCAAATCTAGAGCAGTTAATCTCTATTTATTTCACCCACTGTCCAGTAAAGCATATGACTGTAACAACATGTTTGAAGGTATATTGAAATTATAAATGGCATGCTGGGCCAGCTTATCTGCTGTTGGTGTGGCTTCTCTTCCCTGAGCTAGAGAAAACTGTATAGGTGCTTTTACAATGCTAATTTCCCTGTTAACTACAATATGTTCAGAGTAAGATGCATTGTATTTATCTTGTTCTTAAAATATAATTCTTAGTCTGTACTAAACATTCTTATGCAAGTTTTTCATAGTCCTACGGACGCTGGTTAAACAAATGTTCTTTTTTTTAAAAATGACCGTGTGCTTCCTCGTAGTTATTTGCCGTTCAGTAGTGGCAGCAGTTCAAGGCCTCCGACTTATAAATGTTTAGTATATTGTCCAGATTTGCTGGGTAAAGGTTTATATACCTCCTAAGAAATATGGTCTTCTGCCACATTGACTTTATTATTATTATTATTATTATTATTATTATTATTATTATTATTATTATTATTATTATTATTATACGGAATAACTCTGGCATACACAACGTAACAGCCCACCGAAGACGTTAATGAAGTTTCATGTTGAAACAGACCAACGGAAGACGAACAAATAGGATCTTCCAGCAATGGGCCGAAGTATACTACTGTAGTAGTTGTTAGGAATCTCTTCTAGAAGCTAAAGATATCGGGAACCTGTTGACAACTAGTCAGAGAAAATAAAAGTAGAATAAAAGGTCATTTTGAAGACTGCGGCATTAATAAACTGTTGCTGTTGACACTGAAGGCGTTACAAACACCTAGTTTTAAGGCAGCATTAAATTATTGCATTCTTTTACGTATATACTGTGAAAAATAGCTTACAGCAGTGCCATAGGTAACACCAAGTCTAGTCGAAAATTCAGAATCAGTAAGGGGGAGCTAAGCCTTATGGAGCGGTGGTATGGTCAGAGTTTGACTAATTTATAAAGTCTTGGATTTTTCATACCACTCTAACTAAACAACTTAGTGATTCCTTCAAAATTACTGTTAAACCTAGCAGCAATTTCACTTATCATTTAGGGATGAGAATAAGTGCCACATGAAATGCATTACTTACAAACAGTATTAAATTATTTTCTAGACCTACAGTCACGTCACTGGTAAAGCCTAAAAGCCACAAAGGTCCTACATCTAACACTAGCTATCAACAACAAATCCTCGCTGTCAGCCGCTTAAAAAAACTGTGAATGGGGTTATGAAACTCATATATCAGAGCCGACAGCCGCAAAGACAGTCTTGCAATCACTTTAAAACACTCTGAACTCGTATCATGTGCCAAAGCTGTCTTAGATGTAACTTTTGCATATATTAGAGAAGCAGAAGTGCCCAGTTGTTTACTGTCGACATAGTGTCTGTCAGGAGGCAATACTCTACAGTCAGGGTACTAAGAGAAGGTTGGTAAAATCAGATTTTCAATAACCTTTACAGTTAGCACTAGGATAGAGATACGCTTGTAATTGCCGCAATTATCATTTCTATATCACTTAAACTGTAAATTTAACCTCGCCCCGATAACAGCTTAATATACACATTTACATGCTTAATATTACATTTACATGTTTATATATATATATATATATATATATATATATATATATATATATATATAACATATATGAAAATATATTATTTCCGAGGTAGAGCAATTGGATATTAAAGGACGTTTGTAGCTTACTGATTGTATATGAATCACGGTGATGTGATAAAAAGTTATATATATATATATATATATATATATATATATATATATATATATATATATGTGTGTGTGTATGTGTGTGTGTGTGTGTGTATATTATATACATATATGTGTGTATAGTATGTATGTATGATGTATATGTATGTATGTATATATATATACATATATATATGTATGTGTGTATGTATAAATATATATATATATATATATATACATATATGTATATATGATATTATACATATATGTATATATATATATATATATATATATATATATATATATATATATATATATATATATATATATATATATATATATAGTATGACAGAAGATAAAATCGAGAGCGTCGTAGTAACAACGTGGCTACTTTTGCGGAGAGTCTGATCTTGAAAAGGCATGAAATCTGATGCAGCTACTTATGGTAGTAGCTTACCAGTAAAAGAATAAGCCATTAAGAAGCAAAGGTAAAGCTTGGGTAAAAGCTCGATGCTGTTTGAGTCCATTCCAATGAGGATATTACGGCCGAGCGCGGAGGAATAGTCTCATGGAACTTTAGCAAGTGATCATAAATTTCTTTCAGTAGAGTGTATTATACACCTGCTAATATGTACAATAGAAATAAAAATTAATGGTTTTGGTGTTGTTTGGCAAAGCGTCTGAGCAATGTTGCACAACTTACTTGTTTTGCTTACCTAATGTATTGAAACCAAATTAAAAAAAAAGTTCCTGCCAACTCTTGCAACAACAAAGAAGTATCGACTTATAACGAAAACTAAACACAAATACTTTTATGTAGAAGTATTCACAACTTAATGACTTCGCAGTAATAGGTAACATATGTTGTAATAACGAAGCCTAGATGCCAAAGAAATCTTCATATAATTGCTGTTTGTGCATAAATATCTCAAAAGGAAGCTTCATACATTGCTTACAGGACAACTAGTCATGTGAGCAGTGTAAATGAGCACTTAGGCTCTAAAGAAATACATCGTTTAATATGCAATTCCTACACAAACTGAGACAAGAATATGGAAATAAAGGAAGTCACCGCCAACAAAATTGAAGCAAATAATCGTTGCACCCGACCAGGTTATCGAAGTGTCACATATGTATGTGTCATCCACCATAAAGAAAATATAGAAGAGCCGAGAAGAA
Source organism: Macrobrachium rosenbergii (assembly GCF_040412425.1). Lineage (NCBI taxonomy): Eukaryota > Metazoa > Arthropoda > Malacostraca > Decapoda > Palaemonidae > Macrobrachium > Macrobrachium rosenbergii. Next base: position 35,398,053 of record NC_089781.1, read on the forward strand.
AATGTCTGAAAAGCGTTAACCATTTCACAGCCAGTTGACAGATTGGAGGACGTCAAGAAGTCGAAGGGTGACGACATTTGATATGCACTGAGACAGACCTGGAGCGAGTGAAAACAAGCTGCTACCAAAACCCATCAAATTGTTGAACAGCAAAAAATCAAGCAACACATCACAGGGAAAAAATGGCGAGAATATTCCCGATATGGCGCCGAGGTGGAGCTTCTGAAGGCACTGAGAAATTAAAGGAAAAATTTCTTTTTCAAATTAAATAAAACGAGGCGCCATGCTTACATTCATTTCCTCTCATGCGGCAAAGGCTGTTTATTATAAGGAGGACATAACTTCACAAAGTGCGTAAGAATGAAACCAAGAAAGAAACTAAAAATATACTATATTAGAATGAGAAAAGACATTATCTATCTATCTACCTCTGCTAGCGTATGGGCGAAATCCGCTTATTATTCGTGTTAAGATTAAAAAAGACCTTTCCGGTCAATTCTTTCTCTGGAATTTCACGTTCGGATCCTTAATTTCTGAGCCACCCTCCCTCCCTCGACCATTTTTCATATTCTTCCTTTGTAATCGTCTTTCGTCCCCCTCTCCCATCAATTTAGTCGCTGCTCTCCGCTAAATATTCCCCCAAAAGTCATAAGAAAGAGGGAAAAATATCCCCTTCCATCTTTTTCCCCCTCCTGTGTTTCTTCCCGGATGGTGATATCCCTTCTGCTCGTCACATGATCGCAACGAACGGCGATATCACGAGAAAACCGAGGTAGGTTTCTGTGATGACCTTCATGGCTGCTTCCTCTGGCTATCCCCGCTTGCAGTAAATTTCTTCCGCAACCCTCTTCTCCTACAACCAACTGTTAATTACCTGGTAAATATGTCGCTTTATGAGTTCAATCGCCGCGGCAAAGATGTCCTTTCATGAGTTCAGTTGAAGTGATAAAGATGCCACTTAATGAGTTCGATTTTCGTAATAAAGACTTTCGTTTATGAGACAAGTTCCTATGATAAAGATGGCCCTTTATAAGCTCAATCATTCGTGGGATAAATTTGTCCCTTTATGAATCCAATCCATACTATGAAGCTGTCCCTTTATGAGTTCAATTCCTGTAGTAAAGCCTGGCATTCATGAGTTCAGTTCACATTGGAAAGCATGTCTGTAAGTTAAAATCACGTTCAAAAGATTTCGTTTCATGAATTCAATTCACATGGTAGAGGTTTCTTGATAAGTTCGATTCACGTGATCAAGATGTCTATATGAGTTTAATTCCACTGACAAAGATGTTCTTTTATGCATTCACTTCACGTGGTAAAGATAAATGCCCCAATAAATTAAATTCTCGTGGTAAAGATATCTGTTCATAAGTTTAAGCACAGATCACCTTTCGCTCCAGAAACCATATTTTTACCGGAGGTATTCATTCACCTTGCTTTGAAGCAACGACGTTATATAATGCTGCAAAACAGACCACCTTCCCTATGCTAGATATCCTCTTTCCTTACCAAAGAATCTTAATCAGCCTACTTCAGCGCTATCTCTCAGGCAGGTACACCTCAGAGCCCTTTGAAAGTTCTCCGGCCGGTAAGTCAACAGCCACCTAGATCCTCTTCCGTTCTCCTCTTGGCTTTATCCTGGCCAAGATGCATTATTCAGGAGAACGGAGTGCTTCCCTTTGCTCACTGCTCTTCTTCGGCATCCCATTACAATCACTCTTCCTTACCGTGATTGACCTGACTTGACCGTTGCTTTCAAGTGGTTCGAAAACACTATATAGCTGCTGAACTTGAGTGTCTTTGGTACTTCTTCCTGCGTGTGAGAACTGTAGTGTCTAAGTGTGCCATTACCTTAGAAAGAAGCATCAATGGAAGTGAGGCATTCGATGCTTTTATTGAAACTTTAGTACCTTTATCCTAAGCAGAGATTTTGGACCTCAGACCTGTTGTATGAGAGAGAGACAGAGACAGAAACAGACACCGAGAGAGAGAGAGAGAGATCTGGAAAAAAATTAGTAAATTAGAAATGTATCCCATCTGCCGTAATCAAGAGCATAACGAGATTGCAAAGGTAGTCGACATTTAAAACTACTCTAAGCTAATGGATTATTAACATGTTTGTTCCTAGACATGTTTATGCTTTTAACTCATTTTTACAACAAAACTTGTGATAATGAACATTAAAAAATCTTTAAAATAAAACAAAAAAAATCTGTCTTTGACCTTTTGATGTCTTTTTACGTGGGTTTTTACGAATAATTTTTCTGTCTGTAATGTTAACATCACATGCATAAATGTTAGACACAGAAGCGATTTTACGCCAAGAATAGCAGTATTCTTTTTCACAGCAGCTGGCATTTAGGAGTTCACAGTTCAAAATCTTCCGTCTATAAGCTAATATTCTCTCTCTCTCTCTCTCTCTCTCTCTCTCTCTCTCTCTCTCTCTCTCTCTCTCTCTCTCTCTCGTTACGGAAGTAGTGCGTATTTCTCTTGGATATTTACCCTTGGAGAAAAAATTTACAAACTACTAGCTTTAGATTATGTAAAGTAATGTGTTGCAGACACACACGTGTAGAACGAAAAAGAACATTCATGATCTGAGAAGCTCCCATGAGTGACGAATTCGAGTAATTGATAAATTACGGTGTTTCATAAAACTGTCGTGAATTTAGTTTCAGCAGGCTGACAGACAAGCAAAGAAAGCTTGACCTGTTTATGACTTAAGCATCTTCATGTAATTGCTAAGTTCATTTTGATTACATAAACAGATAGAATATTAACTCTGTAAATAATTCAGAACAAAGCCTGGAATGATGAGAAATTCTTTCATTCGGGAAAAATTTCTAGAAATATATGAATCGTTGCAGTAATCATTATATTAGAAAATATTTCCACCGCAGCCAGGTATGTATGCGAAACAGAAAACCCCGAACTCAAAGAAGTGGTGTTACCTTCGTCTGAACAAAATATGAAGTCGTATTCAAACTGTTTGAATACCACGGTCATTCCGCTGCTCCTTATAGTTACTAAATGTACGCTTTATGAGATAAAAGGATAGAATATTTCGAATGTGATCGTAACATGAGACACCGAATGAATAAGCGCCTTACCAAGCCTCTTCGACTAAAACAAAAAAAAGAAAGAAAGAAAGAAAGCAGGCGCCTCCTTGACACCCCTAAGACCAGATCCAAACTGGACTGCCTCATGACCTAATGAACTGATTTATAACATTACATTATTTGCAACGCAAAATAACTTTGAGCAAAACATGTTTAGTGAATTCCATTCCGTTGTATTCAACCAAAAGCAATTATCTAAAAGTTTGTTTGATAGCAGGCTCCTTACGCAACATTCATTTCACGCAATCAACGGCAAATATACATTTGTAGAAACCTCATTGAAAGGTTACGTTTTCAGCGGAAGCAATTATGGTGTATTACTGATGCCTAAATTATATTTTCATCGATCGATTACGGTAGACAAGAGAGCGGAAAATTCTCAATTAAAACCTTGAATTATTGCATTTCTCCAATGTGATGACCGATATTATTTGGGAAAAGGCGAACTTTGGTGAAATATCAAGGAAGCGTTGGGTAATAGTGCTCCGTAGTTGCTAGGCAGATATATTCTCTCTCTCTCTCTCTCCCTCTCACTCTCTCTCTCTCTCTCTTTCATCTACCCTTTACTGTCTATCGGCCATGCCACCTACGTCAGTTTTAATTTCACAACAGAGAATTTTCTGCTCGTTTTCGTATGCTTAGATTTTAGCGCACTTGTCAATCGTTCCGAATCTCAGTCTAATTAGCTCTCTTCCCCTCTTTATTTTTGCAAGTGTGTTTACCTAACTATCATTTCATTTATATGTCTATTTGTTTATCCAACTGACTCCTCCTCCTCCTCCTCCTCCTCCTCCTCCCTTACCCAGAATCCCCTGTATTCCTACACCCTTCTCACTCAAACTTGCCTGAGCTTAAAGTTGAAGGCGGCATGCAGCAGCCGCACAGGCAAGCAAGCACAATTATATAAGAGAGAGAGAGAGAGAGAGAGAGAGAGAGAGAGAGAGAGAGAGAGATGAATAGAAAAACATGTTTGTTTGGAAGTGAACTTGGAACATGGAAGTGAAAAGAAAATCATTAAGACGTAATTAGATACGTGAACTAAAATTGCACTGATCAATTGTACTCGAATATCTTTGAACTAAGTACATAAACAGTTGAATTCATTTTTTATTCTCTGGTTTTTTGCTTTTTTTCATATTCCTAAGTTACATTATATGTTAATCCTTAAGTTAATAATCATTTATTTTTATTATTTACACAACCTGACACACACACACAAATACAGACGCAGACACACACACAAACACACACACGTATATATATATATATATATATATATATATATATATATATATATATATATATATATATATATATATATATATATATATATATATATATATATATATATATATATTTATATACATTTATGTATATATATATATATATAGTACATATATACATATAAGATAATGGGCGAGATAAGAGAGAGAGAGAGAGAGAGAGAGAGAGAGAGAGAGAGAGAGAGAGAGAGGGGGGGGA
>NC_089781.1:35407653-35410153 GCF_040412425.1 Macrobrachium rosenbergii
CAGTTTTTTATTTAATGCAAAAATGAATGAAAAATTCCTGTAATTATGTTGTCGAAACCATTTGAAAAAATAGATGTAAAATTTGTTGCACGAGTTGTCATCTTGAAGCTACTGTAATTCCTAAACCACAAATGAATTAGGAGTTTTCCGAATCTAAATCAATGAGATCAGTTTTCCCAAACATATCATTCTTTATAAGTTTCCTTCCAACACTGCTCTTACTTTTCCAGTTCTCGCTATTCTTTACTGCATTCGCATACAAATGAAATTAGTTTACTTATGCATAAGTGGAAAATTGTACTTATTGCAAATGGCTACTTTCTTAGTTGTATAATACCAACGAATTGTAAGATTTTTACAGAAAAACTAAAGGAAGGTTATATTGTAAGACTTGTGTTTTAGAAGTTTGTAACAATGACAAAGGCCAAACAACGTTAAATCGGGAATTAAGGTTTTTGGTAGTAATTTTTTCTCTCATTCCAACCGATGACAGATGTTAACTGGAATGTTGTTTCCCTCCACCGTCTTCATGTGGGTCGCCACATCCAGCGTAGAAATGGGAATTGAGAAGGACTTCTTTTCAATGTGAAAGTTTTTTAGTTTTTATTTATCTTATTATTTTGGTTCATTTTTATATAAGTGATGATGGCAGCAGTATTTCTAGCCAGCCACGGTGGATGTGGCGACCCACATGAAGACGGTGGAGGGAAACAACATTCCAGTTAACATCTGTCATCGGTTGGAATGAGAGGACAAACTACTACCAAAAACCTTAATTCCCGATTTAACGTTGTTTTCCCTTTGTCAATGTTATAAACTTCTGAAACACAAGTCTTACAATATAACCTTCCTTTAGTTTTTCTGTAAAAATCTTACAATTCGTTGGTATTATAGAACTAAGAAAGCAACCATTTGCAATAAGTACAATTTTTCACTTATGCATAAGTAAACTAATTTCATTTGTATGCGAATGCAGTAAAAGATAGTAAGAACTGGAAAAGTAAGAGCAGTGTCGGAAGGGAACTTATAAAGGATGATATGTTTGGGAAAACTAATCTCAATGATTTAGATTCGGAAAACTCCTAATTCATTTGTGGTTTAGGAATTACAGTCGCTTCAAGATGAAAACTTGTGCAACAAATTTTACACCTAATTTTTCAAATGGTTTCGACAACATAATTGCAGGAATTTTTCATTCATTTTTGCATTAAATAGAAAATTGGGCGGTCGCCTTATGTCCGATTGTCACAGCTTGTCAGAACCTGAGGTGAACAATAATTTAAAAATCTTAATTCCCGATTTAACGTTGTTTTGATTTTGTCATTAATGTTGCAGATTTCTGAAACACAAGTCTTACAATATAACCTCTATTAGAGGAGAGACGACAATTTCATATTTACAATGGCCGCCATTACAAATTATAATTAACAATGATACATAAAGACACTTATGCAGATTAACTGGAATGTTGTTGAGATTAGAAGATTTTTTCAGACGTTTTTCCACTTTTAAAACACGCTAAGGACCATAATGAGCTATCGCTTGGTCCACAGCGAGATTACCGAAAGTTACTTTACATCCTCAACATCTTCATAAAGAGAAAAGATAGTGATTACTTGACATACGATATTTGCAGTCAATGAAGGTGGTAGAATTTTAGATGACTAAAAGCGAACAGGTAGATAATCATTATAACCTCAATAATAAACCTTCAGCCAATGAAACATATTCGTATCTTAACCAAGTGTTTTAGCCTGAACATACACATAATGCATAAGTACATATATACACACAAACACATACACACACACACACACACATATATATATATATATATATATATATATATATATATATATATATATATATATATATATATATATATGTGTGTGTGTTTGTATGTATGTATTTATGTATATGTGTATGTATGTGTGTGTATGATGTGTGAGTAAAGCAATTATATTTATTCAGAGAATCTGTTTTCATAAGAGCAATAATTTTGACACCATATAAATTATAAAAACCTTGAGAGCTGACATGGAGAGCTTAGAAAAAAGCTATGGCAAGATGAAGACTGTCTATGACCTTCACTGTCTTTAACGTCGGAAATACTCGTAGATGGACTTCAGGATTGCACCATAAGCTTACAGTCTTTCTGTGCTGCTTTCGATGAAAGCCTCTCTGTGCTGCTTTCGATGAAAGTCTTTCTGTGCTGCTTTCGATGAAAGCCTTTCTGTGCTGCTTTCGATGAAAGTCTTTCTGTGCTGCTTTCAATGAAAGTCTTTCTGTGCTGCTTTCGATGAAAGTCTTTCTGTTCAGCTTTCGATGAAAGCCTTTCTGTGCTGCTTTCGATGAAAACCTCTCTGTGCTGCTTTCGATGAAAGTCTTTCTGTGCTGCTTTCGATGAAAGTCTTTCTGTGCTGCTTTCGATGAAAGTCTTTCTGTGCTGCTTTCGATGAAAGTCTTTCTGTGCTGCTTTCGATGAAAGTCTTTCTGTGCT
>NC_089781.1:35412653-35417653 GCF_040412425.1 Macrobrachium rosenbergii
AGCTGTTATACACATACTGTGTATATATATACATATATATATATATATATATTTATATAGTATATATATATATATATATATATATATATATATATATATATATATATATATATATATATATATATAGCCTATATACTGTATATAGATATATATACAAATTCATATATATACATATATATATGTATAATTATATGAATGGTTTTCTTAAGCCATTCAACATATATATATATATATATATATATATATATATATATATATATATATATATATATATATATATATATATATATATATATATCTTGGATTTACTAATAATTACTACTTGAAACAATATAAGCATCTTTGAGCTATCTTTGTTATTGGTTCTGATCAGTAAATAGTCTTTTTATATTGTAGAGGTCGCGAATGGAAACGATTGATATCTTGGTTTGTATTCTCCTCCCAGTGCTAAAATATCTTGCGTCAAGATTCTTTCAGAATCCTCCAGTCCAGTACAGAACCGTCAACTAGATTCCTATCCTGACGATCGAATTATTTTCTCTCATTTGTATCTCAAGATGTTTGGCATTTTCTGCAAAATAATGCGTATAAGATTTTGAGCGTATACTACAAGCCTACATATGTTTTTCTCATGTGCATATCACGTGCGAAAAGTTTGGTTCTAATTAGGGCCATCGGTTTTCTTCAGCACCAGCGTTACCCTCCCCTATATAATTTGTAATTTCTGTTATCTTTGTTTGAAGAGGAACATTTTATCGTTGTCTCTAAATATAAGCCCATTGATGCCTTAGTTACGTGTTTCTTTTCCCGTTCTATTTTTATTTGCGGCTTCATTTATATCTGCATGATTGCAAAAATATGAATGGAACATTCTCAGCTACCCAGTAAATTTCTATGTTTGTGTGTAAGCTTTTTTTCATTTAGTACTCAAGGAATGTAAGTTCTATAAAAAATAAAAGAATTACAGAACTTAGTTAAGAAATCGAAGTGCAATTAATATGTGAGCGAAGTTCGCCATGGGTTCCGTCAAAGATGTTCCCCATAGCAAATGATATGAGTTATGAAAACAAAACAGCCATTCACGTCCTGAGTCTTTACCTTACACAACCGCACAGTAAGTGGTCGCCTCAAACCTCTGCAATAAGAGTGAACATCGAATGGCTTCATCCTCCTTGTCGCTATGCTGAAAGGATTTCCATGTTTTGGGGTGAGTACGAAAACTGAAAGCAGTAGCTTCCATGAAAGGAGCAACAGACGAATCTGAACAGCTCCCCAATAGATCATTGGCGGAGCCCTGACCCCAAGGTCACTCACTCACTGGCTGTTGCGAAACATCTGCCAGTATTAATCTCTTCATCACACGTGCCGCTGGGCGAGATAAATATGTCCTGTGAGTTCAGTAATTAATATAATGTTAGCAACCTACCTTCTGGGGAACAGCAGGGACAGTACGTTGTCATCACTCTACGGAAACGATTTCCAACTTATTACCCAACTGTCATATATATATATATATATATATATATATATATATATATATATATATATATATATATATATATATATATATATATATATATATATATATATATATATATATATATGTATATATATATATACATATATATATATATACAGTATATACTGTATATATATATATTTATATATATATATTTATATATATATATATATATATATATATATAAGATATAATATATAATATGAAGGAAAGAGAAACAACGGAATGCTGCAAGGCCTTTCGACGTCAGTCCTTTACTTAGCAGATTTGAAGGACTAACGTCGAAAGACCTTGCAGCACTCCGTTATTTCTCTTTCCTTCATGGATTTTCTCTTTATTTTTATTTATATATCATCACGTCCCATATTTTCGTGATTCAGTAATACACACACACACACACATATACACAGTATATATATATATATATATATATATATATATATATATATATATATATATATATATATATATATATATATATTAATTTCTGACTCACCTCAGGACTGAACCCCGGTCATTCAAATGAGACGCCGGTGCGTTGCCAATTAACCCAAATATTCATGATGAAGGTAATTCGAATGAAATACTACCAGTTGACTCGCTGCTAGGTCGGGGAGCTGGTTTAAAATCGCTGGTATGTTAAACGACAGCCTTCCCAGGAAAAACATCAGGTACGAAGTACTTGGGTTCCAACTCCTTTTATGACCTGTGCCGATCAGTATATACATATATATTTATATATATATATATATATATATATATATATATATATATGTGTGTGTGTGTGTGTGTGTGTGTGTGTGTATATATATAATATATATATATATATATATATATATATATATATATATATATATATATATATATATATATATACATATATATATATATATATATATATATACAAAAACTGTATATATGTGGTATGTAAACGTATATATGTATATACGTATGTATGTATATAAATATATTATATATATATATATATATATATATATATATATATATATATATATATATATATATATATATATATATATATATGTGTGTGTGTGTGTGTGTGTGCGTGTGTGCGGGTGTAGAGAAATATTCAACTGATGAACAAGAGGATGATTTTGATACATTAGACAAACATTAAGTTCTTGTTGGTTTCATGTTTAGTTCTCTTACGTAAACAGTTCTACTGCTCTATTTTTTTCTCTCTCGTCTCTCTTGCAAGGTTTCCTTAAGTGCTGACAATCTAGTTCCCTGGCTCTTTCAAATATAAAGAGAAAATGAGAGAAAACGAGAGAGAGAGAGAGAGAGAGAGAGAGAGAGAGAGAGAGAGAGAGGAGTTTCTTTTTGTTACATTTAACGCAACGATGTCTAACTAGTTTCCCTTAGCAAATCATTATTTAAGGCGCACGTTAGGACGCTGCAGCAACGACACTAATTACGCGTAAATTACTCCACAATCTTGAATACGTGTCATCGACTGCTAATATATATATATATACTCGTATATATGCAGTTTGTTACAGAGCGTAAAATCATTATTTTCATCAGGTAATGCACGTTAGGACGATCTGCTAGTACAACGACACTAATTTTGACCCCAGGGTAAATTAAACCTCGGCACAAAGGAGGTGATTGTTTGCTCGTGACTTTGTGATTCAGAACGCGTGATGACTGAATTACGTGTTTTCATAACCAAGCACTGCACTGACATATATATATATATATATATATATATATATATATATATATATATATATATATATATATATATATATATATATATATATATATATATATATGATCAGATATACTGTATATCCCGGGATTTATATATATATACATATATATATATATGGATGTTATACTAAATACACACACAAAACAAAGTTTAACAAACATTAACGTCTCAACCTCTAAGACAATATTCGCTGCTGGGAAGAAAGGGCTGTACCGGGGTCCGACTGTGCGATCGAGACCAAGGTCTACCCACAAATCAAAAAGTCCTTCAAAAGAAGGCATCGTTTACCCCATAACAGAAATGGGAATGCACTGACTATATATATATATATATATATATATATATATATATATATATATATATATATATATATATATATATATATATATATATATATATATATATATATGTGTAATAGCAAAGGAAAGGGCACCATTATTACAATACGTTAATTATGACGTTTGTGTGTGTGCATTTTGCTGCAATGATTAAAAAACTTCTTACAAAAAATCACATTAAAACATCGATATATAAATTATAAGGCAACTGAAAACGGGGAATAGGCAAGGTTTGTAGTAATATATATATATATATATATATATATATATATATATATATAAATTTAACCTCTAAGAAATATTCTGTCGACTGTTTGCATTCAACCTCATATTCTCCGACTGTGCGTCTCTCACCCCCTAATCTCAGGAGATATTTGAATGGAGATCCAGTAATTTAGTCACGTCCAGTGTCTCCAAGACAGTTTCCTCCTGCTCCATCTCTAACCTCTCTCAGCCGTACAGCTAAGGAAAGAAGTCGTTTACTTATTTTGTCTTTATTCATGCTTATGTGTATGTGCATATGCACAGTATATGTGTGTATGTGTACGCGCGCGTGAGTGCACACGTATGGGAGCCCTTACAGATAGCGGTATTGATGGCTGACCTTGGAATTTTAAAATCTAAATTTATTTCATATAAGAATAGGAAAACCCATAGGTGAGTAAACTCGTTAATCCTAACGGTCTCTCTATAAATCGTTTTTCTTGTAAGCCATTCTTTTAACCGTGATTGCTACACGTCAGTGAGAGATTACACTTCACTGAAAAACCAGCCAGTTTACAGATCTTCTCCTATCAAAGTATTTTCATAAACATACTGTTTTCGTTCATTCATAAGTTTAGCTTTTACTTTTATGTCCACAATCTCAGCTGCCTTAGTGCATTTAGATAAAATAAGATTCTTTCTTATTAGCCAGCTCAATCCTTTACTAAAAAATCTTTGCACTATAAACATATTTCATCGAGAATAAAATGCATAACATTTCTTTGCTAGTGAAGAATACCAATGAAAACGGAAAAGAGTTTTCCAACTGACTCGAATTATTTCCCCCATCACAATGTTCCCTTTTTTGGTAGTATAATCACCCCTCATGGCGTAAATACAGTTAAAAAAAAAAAAAAAAGTCTTCCGATGAAGTGGAATAGTCTTCCACATCTTAGGCGCTGTCCCAACAACAGGTTATGTAAAATGTCGTTACGCACTTGACTGAATATGCAATCTTCGCACAGACCAGACGGGGCTTCAGTCCAGAACAGCCACACAATTTAGTCATTTGTATTCACGTGTCCTCACGAACGGCTTTGTTCGTTGTCACAGAGGATACTAGCTAACCTGTGATGCAAGTTGGTCTTCAGTCCCCACAATGGCTTAGCAAATTACTGGAGATGAAAGTAAACCCATGAAGACT
>NC_089781.1:35422653-35430153 GCF_040412425.1 Macrobrachium rosenbergii
AAGGAATAGGTTATATTTTTGTGTTTTCTTTTTTATTTAGTTATTCTGAAAACTCAGGCAAGAGTACCGTTGGATCCTACATTATCCGCACATATTTATTTCTTTTTTCTCGGAGTATATGTTATTACACATCTCGAAATAAAAATGCTTTAAGAATAATGATGAAGAAAAGAAACAAGCTGTGTAGAAACAGGAAAGACAGTTGTCAGTGCTCCATTTAATACGTCTTGTTTTTAACAGAGCAGGATCAGACATTACGAAAAGGTCAGAAGGTCAAACGTTAGTCGCAAATTTAATATAGGCAAAATTAATGTCCAGATAGGCTAACTTTGAAGTTCTTTATCCCCTAAAATCACATTCCGTTAAGGTGATAAGACTTGGGGTATTCATTCAAGTGGAAGAGTAGGCAGTGAAACCCACTAATAACATTTTCTAATTAATGAAAAAATCAAACAGAAAGGCAGTTGCAGATCGAGAGGAAAACACAGACAGACTGGAGAATGTAGTATGAGAGAAGTGTAGTTAAGACAATAAATGTCTGTTTGGTCCCTGCAGAGAAAGTGGTTAAAAATATTAATTGAAACAGAGCCTCCAGTATTTTAAGATCCGTGCACTAAGCAAGTCCTGTAGGACAAACAAAAAAATACGTTAAATATAACTTATAATCTCCTATGACAAACAGAGCCAAAGTAATAAAAAAGCATCTTGGAACAAGTTATTAAATCTCTGAATATAACATTAGCATACATTTCAAGTCTCAGTGTTCTTATGATTAATATCTGATGAATATTGTGCATAGGAAAGGAAAGCGAATTTTATTTGAAGTGAATTGCATAAGATACTGTTGAGTGCAGTCAGCTTTGAATTTAAAATCGCAGATAAGAAGACGCGGCACAGGGAGAGAGCTCAAGAGGAATGTTAGGAAGAAGAAGAGTGTTTGTAAAGAATAGACTCATCAGCATGCGAGGGGGAGGAAGAGAAGGGAGTCTGAAAAAGTGACTGATGAAAAGGAACGAACGTCGACCCTTTTCGATGTTTAAAGATTAAGAAAAATATTATTCACGAACAGGAATTTCTGGAGTCTCATAAAAAAAGAATGCATTTAGGGCATTCACAGCGTTTTACTTTTATATTCATTTTCAGTTATTCTAATTCATTTGGGCTAGAAAAGAACGCTGGGAAGAATTTCGGTTAAAATGAATAAATTATATCGGCACTATTTTTTAAATGTCCTTTACGATCTCTAAAATTTGAACTGACAACATTGACATTTATTCAGTGGTTTTTAATATTAGGTTTCGAAGTTTCTGAAAATCAGAACGATTTCTGAATCTTTCTCCCAGACTTCCTTTGTTGAAAGCAGCGAAATGAGCAGTTCTTGTTCTTAACTCGAAGAACAAACTTATTCATTCAGGCCGAAACAAAGTCCTCCCACCCTGATAGGAAGGAATGAAAACTGAAAAACTTGAGAAGTCGACCACTTTCGTATCACTTGTTTAGACTCTCCATCTAGGTTTGTAAGTAACCGTAGTTGCTAACTACGGAAAGTAAGCTAAAACATAGAGTAAGCAAGTAGTTGCTAAATACAGAAAGTAGCAACCGTAAGCTAAATACAATTGCTAAATACAGAGAGTAAGCAACCGTAGTTGCTAACTACAGAAAGTATGCAACCGTAATTGCTAAATACAGAGAGTAAGCAACCGCAGTTGCTAACTACAGAAAGTAAGCAACCGTAGTTGCTAACTACAGAAAGTAAGCAACCGTAGTTGCTAACTACAGAAAGTAAGCAACCGTAGTTGCTAACTACAGAAAGTAAGCAACCGTAGTTGCTAACTACAGAAAGTATGCAACAGTAGTTGCTAAATACAGAGAGTAAGCAACCGTAGTTGCTAACTACAGAAACAAGTAAAAAATGCGCAGAAGTTTCTTCGGCTCAATCAGGTTATCTGTACAGCGTATAATGTTGTATGAAACTATCAGCCACGGGCCGGTGGTGGCCTGTGTTGTTGGCAGCTATAGCGGTGCCAGACGCACGGTCATGGCTAACTTTAACCTTAAATAAAATAAATATTACTGAGGCTAGAGGGTTGCAATTTGGTATGTTTGGTGATTGGAGTGTGGATGAGCAACATACTAATTTGCAGCCCTCTAGCCCCAGCAGTCTTTAAGATCTGAGGGCGGACGGACAGACAAAAAGCCATCCCAATAGTTTTCTATTACAGTAAACTAAAACTCAGATCTGTTTATCAACTTACTAGACATTGAAGATGATAAAATGTAACCAATAACAGCGACGGATTCATGTAATGTTGTCATGCGCTTGAAACATTAAGAAATCGCCCGTATGCCGAGGTGGGGTGATGTATCTTAGTCAACAATTTACCAGTTCAAGTCTACTGAAAATTCCATCAGTTCTGCAATTAAAAAGAATTTCATTTAAGAGTACGTTGTAGTCACAGACACTGGTGAACGTTCTGTACCTTTTGTATATTACCTAAAAGATAATTATGACTAATGTCACATCACTAAAGAAAAGCATCTAGATATCAGGCACCAATAATAACAGAATTTCAGTTGAGAACAATGCTTACTAATGAAAAAAAAACTTATGGATTCGAGTCATTTTACATTGCATAAATAGAAAGGTCAATAATATGTGCATGTCTGCATATATGAACTTCTTAATGTGTTATTTAAAACATTTCTGAAATAATCAGAGAATGAGATTATGTTAAATTTCCAAGAAAGCTTATGCATAATTTCAAGTACCTGAATTACCGTAGGTTATATAGTCATGAGTCTATCTATACTGCAGATATACATGAATGTGTGAGTACCAGCAAGGGTCTGCTTATGCATGAGTGTATATATATCTAAGTCATATTCTTAAATATATGAAAACAAATAGAGGAGCAACTAAATGTTGCTATAAAAAACAAGCCGAAACGTAATGCGAGTGCACGTTAGAAATCATTATAGATATATATATATATATATATATATATATATATATATATATATATATATATATATATATATATTTATATATATATATATATATATATATATATATATATATATAATAATTTCCATATAAATATATCTGTATTTATAATTTATATATATATATATTATAATTATATATATATATATATATATATATATATATATATATATATATATATATATATATATATATATATATATATATCTGAGGATTTTCCCAGGCAGGCTTCCCCAACTTCTTTTATAATCTTGGTAGGTCACTCAATGCCTCCTTTGCCTGTGACTTGGGAGACCGAGGTTCGTTCCCCATGTGAGTCACAAATTTATTTATATATATATATATATATATATATATATATATATATATATATATATATATATATATATATATGCATATATATATACAGTAGTATATATATATATATATTATATATATATATATATATATATATATATATATATATATATATATATATATATATATATATATATATAAAGCCAGTAAGGCCTTTATCCAACAATGATCGGGTGAAGTAAATAAAATAATGGAGGAAAAAAAAATATTGTAGCTTAATTAATCTTATAGGAAGCGATACATCTACACTACGTAGAATGAAGGAGATTTCAAGATTTCAGGAACAAGGAGCAAGTAGACAATTCCGAGGATTTGCAGCAACGAGAAAAGCAATCACTGAGCAATGCAATTCGAAAATCGCAGATTTCTGCAACAGTAAATGTTGGATGATGTGGCCTGACGGATGTTACGAGGCCATATGTTAAAAAGAGGGTCTCTTTCGTAAAACCCAGTGAAACATTAACAGAAATAATACCTGTAGAAAAGAAACAAAAGAGTCGCCATTCTGGAACAGACAGAGAGATCGAGAGAATACAATCAGGTGTAGGAAAGGCCACTGATAACACGAACTGACTTTGACTTAGCTAAAAAAAAAAAAAAACTACGAATTGTAAATAAGATAATAATTTCTTTACTGGAAAGGCAACTTTGAAGTCATTTAGTCCAATCACTAAATATGTTGATAAAAAAATAAGGTCGGATTGTACACACAAGCGCAAATACACCCACATTATTATTATTATTATTATTATTATTATTATTATTATTATTATTATTATTATTATTATTATTATTATTATTATATATATATATATATATATATATATATATATATATATATATATATATATATATATATATATATATATATATATATATATACATATTAAAGTTAAAAACAGTTAAAGTCCTCCTGAGGGCAGGTGCTGATCTCCTGTTTCTTAGGTCGACAGCCAGTGGGGGGCAGGTCCCAATGCCTATGACACGTGGCCAGTGTGTTGCTAGGCCCACTGTTTAACTTCCCAGCCCGAGGGCTGGTACCTATTCTCCTACTGAACCTCTCGGGTTTTTCGGACCGTTAGGTTGACGGGCTACCAGATTTGTGCAGAGGCTCAACCCGAGACATCAGTGAGCCACGGATATATATATATATATATATATATATATATATATATATATATATATATATATATATAATAGTTTGTGTGTGTGTGTGTGTGTGTGTGTGTGTGTGTGTGTGTGTGTGTGATTTTATATATAAAGTTTACCGACTTTTACGTAATCAATGCATCCATATGTGACAGTTTTAGGATTACAGTATATGAAAAAAATTTGACATTTAATTGGAGTGCATGCGTGCCTGTTTTTGTGTATATGTGTGTGTGTGCATGTGAGAGACAGAAAGAGAAATAATACCCCTCAAACTGCTCAGACTTTCCAATCAAGAATAAAATCCATCCGACTTCTTTGACGAGTCATCATCATGCAAGATTTCGTCTCCTGCATTATTTTGTACTGACTGATAAGATGCTAATCTATTTATGTATAGATCTTGGAGCTCTCTCTCTCTCTCTCTCTCTCTCTCTCTCTCTCTCTCTCTCTCTCTCTCTCTCTCTCTCTCTCAACGTTAGAAAGGTTTACTATTTATACCCTCTTAAGATGATGATTGTTTGTTTTCTGGATGTCTTATAGAAATCGATTTCGTCATTTCAATATCGGTTGATAACGACTCATGTTTGCCTTCCTGGTATCGTGCTTGAGAATAACCTTTCAACCCTTTGTTTGCTAAAGCGACGTGGAATAATTTTGTCCTTCGGTGATAATAATAGATTTTACTTCATTAGCTGATACGCCAGGGTTACATGGTAAAGCATACCCCTTGCCTCGTTGAATACACGTTTTCAAGAAAGATTTTCAGGACTGCAGACCATTGCTAATTTCATTACTCACTTCATTTGAATTAAAATTTCATAAAACATCTTGGTACAAGCTTCATTTCGATAGGACTTTCCTCTCAATCATGAATTCATAAAGTTGTATTTCAAACATCTTCATTATTAATTCAGAAGCGTCAATATTGCTGATAACGAAGCATAAGGGGGCGTCCACACTGAAATAAAATAGTCATAAACAGGCCGGTAGGTTATCGCACACATTTCATAAACAGCTTGAACACTAGTCGACTGCTTTTTGGTAGTTCTAACCCAGCGGTTCTCTACCAGGGGAGAATTCCCCCCCTAGGGGGGAATTTCAGAGTTTCAGGGGGGGAATTGTGACCACAGATTGGCAGGTTCAAATTGGCCGCAGTACCACACAAAACTCAGGATTATCCCGCAGCTGAAACATTTGAAGCGATATAAAGAAAAAAACTAAATATTTAACAAACACTTTCTCTGGAAAGTAATTCGTCCAAATTCAGTAAGATATCTAAGTGAAGTTCGGGAGTCGACCCAACCAACCGAGACGTGATAATAAAATTCCTGATGGAGACCTTACTGAAGAAAGTTAAGTATACCTTATTTTAACCAGACCACTGAGCTGATTAACAGCTCTCCTGGAGAGGGCTGGCCCGAACGATTAGATTTATTTTACGTGGCTAAGAACCAATTGGTTACCTAGCAACGGGACCTACAGCTTATTGTGGAATCCGAACCACATTATAGCGAGAAATGAATTTCTATCACCAGAAATAAATTCCTCTTATTCTTCATTGAACGGTCGGAGATTCGAACTCGCGGCCAGCAGAGTGCTAGCTGAGAACGGAACCCACTCCCCCAACGTAAAGAAAGTACGAAGTGGCGACCTCTAGCGCCTGGCAGCCGTATGCAGTTATGAATGTGCAATTGACATTAGCTCCTACCTGGACACTAATACTAACAGAGAAAGGGGAATAAGCGAGAAGAATAGTCCAACTTCCGTTTTGTTGTTTTGTTCATTTTTGTTCTGTCTCGTTCTGATTAGTTTCCGCTTGGTCTTGTGTGCAGGTGTACACCAGGGTCTAAAGATTAATCTAAGACTGGTATACAGCATTCTTCTTGAATAGGTTGATTGTTACGGAGTGCCCTAAAGCAAGAGCTCATGCCAGCAATGTTGGATTAATCTAAAAC
This sequence comes from Macrobrachium rosenbergii, assembly GCF_040412425.1. Classification (NCBI taxonomy): domain Eukaryota; kingdom Metazoa; phylum Arthropoda; class Malacostraca; order Decapoda; family Palaemonidae; genus Macrobrachium; species Macrobrachium rosenbergii. The sequence continues at coordinate 35,429,122 of NC_089781.1, forward strand.
GAGCGAACGAAGGTTCATTATGTTCATTCTTATGAACTATAAATCACGACTAAGAACGGAACGCTTTAGCAACATTATTATTATATTATTATTATTATTATTATTATTATTATTATTATTATTATTATTATTTCAGTAGATGAAATCTATTCATATGGAACAAACACACACGGGCCATTGACTTGAAATCCAGGCTTCCAAGGAATGTTGGTTTCAACCTCCCACTGCAGACTCAGCACTGCAGCAGTAACTGATCATGCTACAGAGCTAGTGATTTTTCATCGCCCTGGGGGAGACGCAAACCGGCAACATCTGAGTGGCATTCACGACACTACTACTATACTAGCGGACCAGTAGTAAAATAGAAAATGCACTTGGAAATTCAATTTGTTTACTAACGCTGCCTTCCTCGCTATTAACTAGAGCATATTCAAGTGCGTACGCAAGTCTGGTCCCAATCAACGCTGAATCTTGTCAGTGCTTGGAAGGGTGACCACCAAGGAAACTTAGAACGAACTCGTCACATAAGGACGTTGTTCAACCTGATAATCCACCGAAGAGGCCGTCAGGCTATCAACCTCAGCCCATGAAAGCTGGCTGTAAACCTGAAGAGCAGCACCTTCTGGCACAACTCTTTAAGGAAAACCATGCATATGACGAGTAATTACATATACGCAAATATATATTATACATGCATACGGACGCGAACACCTGTAGGCACACAAACACACACATTTATATATATATATATATATATATATATATATATATATATATATATATATATATATATATATATATATATATATATATATATAGATACTATATATATATATATATATACTGTATATATATGTGTGTTACTATATCATATATATATATATATATATATATATATATATATATATATATATATATATATATATATATATATATATATATATATATATATATATATACATATATATATATATATATATATATATATATATATGTGTGTGTGTGTGTGTGTGTGTGTGTGTGTGTGTGTGT
>NC_089781.1:35435153-35475153 GCF_040412425.1 Macrobrachium rosenbergii
CACACACACACACACACACACACACATATATATATATATATATATATATATATATATATATATATATATATATATATATATATATATATATATATATGTATGTATATATATATATATATATATATATATATATATATATATATATATATATATATAGAGTATATACATTAATATTCTTCCCCTTGTTAAATCTACGTATAGACTTTGCAGCTTGACATCAGGATATCAAAGGTAAACTTCATACGTTCATTATTCTAAATGGAAGAGACAAATAAAGACCTGCCCTCGTGATATCAAGTCTAAAATGTTTATTGTTAGTCCTATAACTTTTACATTTATTTCGTGAACATCGTTTCCTGCATGTTAAAAATTTATCAAACCATTTTTGGAAAGCTTCTTTAGCACAAGAGAAAGCTTTAAACTACTGTATAGTTGTCTGGCTGTGCTGTGCTAACAATTGTATCACTAACTTGGCTCTCTCATCGCCTCAATCTGTCCCTACTTGCCAAGTGGTTTTTATTTATCCATTTTATTCCATTATTTCTATTTTCCGGTCACTTGTTCATCAGCCACAGCGCACCTCTCTCTCTCTCTCTCTCTCTCTCTCTCTCTCTCTCTCTCTCTCTCTCTCATTTTTTTCCCTTTCAAGCTCCCGTTCTTGCAATAAAATCATCCTTTTAGGAGAGACCTTTGGCATAGCTTGGCAACAAGTCTTTTAATGCTCAGTCGTTAGTTGTGCAGTATTCAGGAACCCTGTACCATGATCCTTAATCCACTTTCATTCTTTACCACACTTACGGACCACTTTTGGCAGAGGCGTGTGCTGGTATATAGCGAGCTTAATCTAAGCTAGCCACTGTTGCAAGTTCGAATGATTTTACTACCTCACGGTTTAAACATGGATTTACACCTAAGGAGAATTCATTTGTTGTGGACTGAACTCAGTTCACGCTATCTGTCCTTTTTGTCTTCTCCCCTTAATATTCGCCTTACATTTACGTAAGCCGACACCGGAGAGACAAAATCGAAAGAGCTCCATTGAACATTTTACTAAAGAAATAAAAAAATTATTCATATTTATAGGATTTTGGGATTAATATTGGACGCAAAACTAGAATATAAATTGTGATAGGTGGATCAGAGAAATAGTCAAGATGTTTAATCAAACATATGAATGGGAAAAATTTTATTTTTCCAAAAACTGAGTCTCTTTTATTTTTGATTTGTCTGTGTTAAGGCTTCCGATTCCATGATGGTACTTTTCCTTAACCCCGAATTTTTAACTGACAAATCATTACTAAAGCTGAAGTTACTTTCAATCAAAAGACTTTTGCTTGGGTTCAGTTAATAAGCAGATAATTCAGTCAAAATGCTTGTGCTTTGGCTCAACAAATAACTCATGTGTTTAAAATATATGTTTAAAATAGTTCGTTTGCTTAAGCATATCATTTCAGGGAAGTTATTGCCTTTGCTCAAGTCCTGCGCCGATAATACTAAGAGCAAAGGTGTTAATAACGCTGAGAGCAACGATTTCAGTCTCTTAACCTCACATTTGAAATCAACTGAAGTCTGGACGAAATTATGATTTTATTCCGGTTTAACTTGCTGTGACTGTGGGTGATATAACGATGTTGTTTTTTTTTTTTAAATTAGCGTCATTTTCGTAGAGTCTTTCCTTTGGTTCTCGCAAATCAGTTTTTATTGATGAATTAAATACTATCTAGTTTATTCGCAATATTGTGAAACCGAATGACTCTATACTGCAGACATACTAATCAGCAAGCAATAAAAATTTTTTGTAAATAAATTTATCATAGATTTTAGTCATATGTATGTATGTATATATATATATATATATATATATATATATATATATATATATATATATATATATATATATATATATATATATATATATATATATATATATATATATATATATATATATATATATAATATATATATATATATATATATATATATATATATATATATATATATATATATATATATATTATACAGTATATATACATGTGGGCTTTATGAGTTCTTTCTTTTATCCGTTCAGTTCTTGTCAAATGGGACTGTTTTTTTTTTTATTTGAACATTCGATCGTATGACAACCTGTTCATTATGTTAATGGCATTGCAACTTGCCCCAAAATTATATTGCATATTTAATACTATGAGTGTTGAAAAATTTAATGCTAATGCGCTTGACCTTTATCATAAATTATATCTTATCCGGGCTCTTGATTCCAGGCTTCGTGATATCTATTCTTCTTAAAAGCGGTGCCATTCCTTGGCCATAAGATCTAAGTTATAAGGGTGTGTGGTAATCATGACTTTTATTTCTTCTCCATCTATCACAACATAGACTTAGTGTTTTTATTCGTCATCATGGCTAACTTACAGGAAGACTGACAGAAAGGCCTCTCTTGTGGTTGCTGGAAATTTTAGTTCCCGTCAAAGAATATTGCTGAATTGTTTCTGTTGACTACCATAGCGTAAAGCTTTAGACTTCTCTCTAGAATCTGGTCATTAGCAAAATACAGTTCACATAGGTCTCTTCACTGTTTGGATCTAGTATTCACCGGTTCTCAAGGTGTTATACCCAATACTGTTGGTCTTGGTCTTTCCAATGAGACTTTGGATCATGGTCTAGTTTCTTTAATGATTAAATTGAGCAGGCTGTCCCTGGTGCGGTTTACATTCGTAAGACATATGTTAAATCTCAAGGAGACTTTGATAGAATTTTAAATGATCTTCTACTGCTGCATTGGTCACAGTTGTGTGATGGAGCTGAACAGATCTTTCCTTTATGTGAAAGGTTTGTCAAAATAATTAAGAATCGAATTCTTTCTCTTTTGTTAGATTATCGTTCTACAGAAATAGATTAGTTCGATGGTGATTGCAGACTTTCTTACCGTGAAAATGAGGAGTTTTATAATCTTTGGAAATTAATAGATATGATTTGACATGCAATAATCATACCCACCTGAGATCTCTGTGTTAGAGCAGCTATTCTTCAGCTGAAAATGAATACAATTTAATGGTAAAAGAAAGCCTTTCTGATGAACTCAAAGCATAAATGGTGGGCTACTTTTAAATCTGCGCTTTTTATGCAGACACAACAGTTCCTCCTTTGCTTAAACCTGATGAAACGGTCACTCTCCTTCCAGAGTTAAAGGCATTCAATCTGGCTGATGTCTTTGACGTTAAACGTATATGTATATATATATATATATATATATATATATATATATATATATATATATATATATATATATATATATATATATATATATATATATATATCTATATATATATATTATTCCGACTCATTCAGAATAAGTAGAGCATTTCAAATCGTCAGTGATATCATATAGCCTAAACGATTCGAAACGTACTGACCTAATCGTAGCCTAAGTCTTATACTACGACACCCAGGTTACTTCATTCTTATGATTGTTCAAAGTGTGATTAAATCAATGCATTGCATTCTGTATATTAACTAAACAAATTATATAAATTTACTGTTGGCGCATTCAATGTTCCTAGCTCGAAATACAGTAGTCAGATTGGCGTGAGCACAATCTCTATTTCGTGACCCTCATCCAAAGCACACCTCAAGAAATTCTTCTTACATTTAGATATGCATAGCTCCTAAAGAAAGTTTTCCCTAAATGTACTTTAAGATGAAAAGGAATACCTAAGTGTATTTAAAGGCACTGACAACTATGGCTGCATTCTTGAGTCATTAGCTTGAACCGCACTGCATCAAAGCTGTGAAGAGACTACCTTCAAGCCATCTTTGACCGACACCAAACCTTCGACTAACCACCTGACAAACAACCAATACCAGTAGTTAAGCATTATTACACATATACTTACAATTAAATACGTGAAACAGCCAAGACATCGTTTCTTATTACTAAATACAAACACAACAAAACATAATATCCTTCTTCTACAAAATACGCATTTCCACTTTACGTAAATTTAAAGAGAATACATAAAACTATACCACAACTTGCGGAAAAGTACAATATCTCTTGTCGAAGTTTCAACATACTCCCCACAAGAAAACTTATGCCTATATTATTTACAAGAGTCCTGTTCTTATCAAAGCCTTTCTGGCTTCTGCAACTATTTGAGCAGTCCTTCTGCCTGAGCGGGTGCTTGACTGAATGCCATCTGTTGCAGGATTAGTTTCCCTTATCTCTTGCCACAGCTCTAAGGGGTATAACTTAATTACAGGTCTCATAAGCTGGCTATGTGCTGTTCTTAGAGTAGCCACTCTTGGGACCTTGTCTCTCCCCATACGTAACTCAATCACTTGGCCCAACTTCCACTCCCTCCTTGGTCCCTCATCATGAATGAAAACAACTTCCCCTATCCTGGGCCAAGAGCCATGCACTATTCCTCCTCAATGGATCTCTTTTGACGTTGTTAAATACTCCCTCTCCATCTCTTCCACAAGTCATCACACAACTTGGATACATACAGGATTCTTTTCTCGGTGAACTCTCCCCATCCATAGGTAGGGTCACCAGAGATCTCTTCCCAATTTACTACTTCTCTTGGGAAGGACTTAAGCTTTCTTCTAAGGATCAGATGGTTAGGGGTTAAAATTTCCAACTGATTCAAATCACCAGGCATGTAACTTAATGGTCTGTCATTGATAATTCCTTCCAGCTCCACCAGCACACAGGTCAGTTCCTCAAAACTGAACAAGGCTTGGCCTACGATCTTTTTTAGGCATGACTTCAGAAGTCCTATCAGCTTTTCCCATATAGCACCAAAACATGGTGCTCTCGCTGGAATGAATTTCCAGTTACACTTTATATCTAACAGATATTCCTTTACCCTGCGATTCTCCATCATGGTCTTAAGGTATTCTGATGCCGCTACAAACGTGGTGGCGTTGTCACTCAACATGAGTGCTGGGAAACCTCTTCTGCAACAGAATTTTCCAAAACTCATGAGGAACGAGTCACAGGACTGGTTATCAACTAGCTCCACATGTATGCCTCTGGTTATTGGGCAGGTAAATAAGATGATATAAGCCTTCTCAGGGCTTTGTCCTCTTTCCTTAACCCATAATGCGCTGGTGTAGTCCATGCCTGTGGTATTAAATGGTTGCTTACATTGCACCCTGAACTCAGGTCATGGAGGAAATATATTGGGCTCATACGGCCTCTCCTACGTTCTCCTACAAATAACACACTGGTGTATTATACTCTTAGTCAGTTGCCTTATCTGTGGGATCCAGAACTCCTGTCTGACAACCCATATGAGCATTAGCATCATGATGTTCTTTAATAATTGCCCGAGTAACATAGCAACTCTTTGGCAATAGTATGGGAAACTTAACAGATTCGGGTAACTGTGCGTGTTCTAGCCTACTCTTACACCTTATTACCCCGTTGTCCAGGTAAAGATTCAACTGGTGTACGAGACCCAGTTTTGGTTTCCTTACCCCCTTCATCAAACTCTCATATTCCTCTTGGAAAAATTCCCTCTGTATGATGTCAATGGTCTTATTCTTTACCTGTTGAAGTTCTTCCAAGGTCACTTCACCATGCCCCTTCATACTGGTTGAACTCCTACAATTATTCAAAAATCGTAGGATCCACTCTGTGGTCCTATAGACTCTTTTAACCTTGCTGAATCTCTCCCAGTTCAGCAATTGAGTATTACCATTCAGGTGTTCCCCTACAGTACTGACCAAAATGTTCTCTTCCCTACCCTGTGCAAATGATCCACCAACCCATGACCTATCTATCGGCCAAGAGGAATTCTTTAACCAAGGGGGTCCCTCCCACCAGAAAGAACCATCCAAGATCATTTCTGTTCTCTTCTTCCAGTCACTGGGATTATCATCAAGGCACACAGGACAAGAGCCTCTGGAATTGGGAGTTTATTTCCTGTACTCTATTTTTCACAAACACAGGGAGAACACTTTTCGATACTAGCCAACTTAGGGCGACTTGACTGTCCTACCAAACAAACAGTTCTACAAACTCACCCTTCTCAAAGGATTCTTTAATAAATTTGGTCATTCTTGCTGCTGGCAACGATGCCATCAACTCAAGTTTTGTAGCAGTTAATTCTTTAATGGGCGCTACTCTTGTCTTTGCCATCATTAAATAAGAGTTTTCGTTCTTAACTCTACAGGCTACACAACCATATGCTAACTCACTGGCATCGCAGAATATGTATAAGGAGTCCCCCTTTCCTAGGCTAGTATTCCCAGGAAAGAAAATATCAAGACCTTTTTCTAAGTCTTCGGATAACTCAACCCACTGGTTCTGTAATGGGTCTGGGAGTTGTTCATCCCAATCCAGTTGTTGCTTCCACAAATTCTGCAGGTATATCCTTGCCCTAATAGTAACAGGTAGAAGCACTCCTAATGGATCGTAAATCCATGAAACAGTTCTCAACATTTCTCTCTTAGTCTGGCTGGACTTATTTAACTTAGTCCGTTGTAATGTCAAGGTATCTTTTTCTTTGTCCCAATTCAGACCTAAGACTTTATGAGTTGTTTGTTATCTGGCACTAATCCCATATGCTTTAGCAATAGTTTGCAACGAGTCATTATAACTCGTCCATTCTTTCAGATATAAATGTGCCTGTGCAAATATCTTATTTGCTTCAAAGAAAAAATTCACCAGTTCATTATCACCATTCCTAGTGAACTGCAAGTTATCTAAGTCCTCTTTTTATCCTTTCTACGTCACCTTCTATGATAGACAGGTGTTTCTTACTCGTTGCATTCAGCAGAAAGGGAGGGCATGTACCTCCAAATAAAACAACTCTAAACCTATACACTAACAATTTACTGTTAGGGTCTGCTGGATCTTCCAACTATAAAAACCTAGTATAGTCTCTATCCTCCTCCCTGAGTTGCACCATTAACAATGCCTTCTCTATGTCACTAATACAAGCAAACGATTTTGTTTTAAACTGAAGCAGAATTTTGAGCAGGTCAGCTGTTACATGTGGTCTGGTCCACAAACAATCGTTCAAGCTTAAACCACCTTTCCCCTGTCTAACCGAACAGTCAAATACTATACTAATAGAGGTTGTTGCACTGTCCTTTTTAACACCATGATTTGCCAAGAAATGACAGTCTTCTGTTTCAAAATATTCCACTCTCTCTGTGAATCTCCTACCCTCCTGATCCTTCATGATTTTCTGTTTGTGTTCTAGATACTGAGTGTCCTTCTGAGACTTGACACACTGTTGTTTTAATCTGTTCAAAGCCAACCCAAAGTTGTAAGTTAATCTCCTTTTATTGCCTTTCCAAGGCAATGCCACAACATACTGTTTGTCAATTTCAGAATAAGTTATAGTACTCTCAAAGCTCTCTAATACCTTCCGTTTCTGTGCCATTATTTCGCTGCAGTCAATATCTAAATGATCTAAACTCCATAAACTTTCAAGATCTTCCTTTGGATCCTTTAATTGAGTAGCCCCTTCAGCCATAATTTTGTCGTCGGTTTCCACTGCCAGTTTTAAAATGGAAACATGAGTCTCCTTGGTGGGAGGAGAACCACATGTTCCGGTTATCACGTAACCAAATATGGTTGGAAGCAATACTAAATTTTCATATTTCCTAAACCCTGGGTGTAAGATGTTGTACACATTGTCAACCCCTATTTACAGTTCAGTAGGCGATTGTTTCTCTATAGGTAGAAACAGCCAAGACTTTTTCATTGCTAAATACAAACACAACAAAACATAATATCCTTCTTCTACATAATACGCATTTCCACTTTAAGTAAATTTAAAGAGAATACATAAAACTATACCACAACTTGCGGAGAAGTACAATCTCTCTTGTCGAAGTTTCGACACACACACACACACACACACACACACACACACATATATATATATATATATATATATATATATATATATATATATATATATATATATATGTATGTATATATATATGTGTGTGTGTGTTTATATATATATGTGTGCATGTGTATTTACATATATATATATATATATATATTTATATATATATATATATATATATATATATATATATATATATATATATATATATTAGTCTCTGACTCACATCGGCATTCGAAACTAGTTCTCTCCAATGAAAGGCAAGGGCACAACCAGCTGGATTCTATTTCGATGTGAGCCAGAAATTTATTTCCGTGAAACGCGTCCTCATAGGTTGAGTAGTCCAATATATTTAAATAAATAGACATATATATAGTATATATATATATATATATATATATATATATATATATATATATACTCTATATAGTTTGTGTAGTTTGTGTGTGCGAGTTTTTGTTTTTTGCCCTTCTATGTAAGAAGAGAGAAATAGACACACGGAAAGACAGCCTGACAAACGTATATGACAAATGAATCTTTCTCTGAAGACTCATTTGGTGATAACTGATCATTCTGGTCAGACCATGTTCATTTCTTTCAGCTCAAGTTATCACATAAATAATCGAAGGGCTCCCTTCAGATGTATATTCTAAAAACCGAGATCCCCCAGAAATTTGACTGACTTCCCTCTAATGAAAGCTCTCACATTCTCTCCTTCGTAGTAGATATAAGTTTTGACATCAGAAAAAATGTCTCCTTTGTGACAAAAACTAAAATTTCGACATTTCCCCCTCGTTTCATACCTTCCTTTTTTTCCATTTTCTTGTTTTTAACGTAAGCCCCATTTTTGGCCAATAGCAGCCTTTTACAATGGGGTCCCTGTGAAATTCTCTTTTTTTTTTCATCTTCCGGCCTTTGGAAGTTATTACCTTGTTTGCAAGGGAATGCCTGTCTATCTGTCTGTCATTCCTTTGCAGTGTGACGACAGGTAGAAATTCCGATTCTGCTTTTTTTTTTATTCACAGACTTACCGATTTTCTTTTTTGTACTAAAGCAACTTTTGATCGATGAGACTATATCTCATTTGCCCCAACTAAATATAAATTTATCATAAACAGTGAGATATCGTGCTTCCAGTATCAGCTTTTCAATACAAAATTAGATTCATGCCTGTATGGTCTTGTAGACCGATGACCTTGGACAAACAACTAGGTAATGTAGTTAAAGCAATGAACGATAGATAGATAGACAGACAGTTGGAGTTAGAGATAGATAGAACGATTTGTAAGTTGACAATTTAGCCTAAAAATGTTGGTGAGAATATATATATATATATATATATATAGAAAATATATATATATATATATATATATATATATATATATATATATATATATATATATATATATATACAATTATATATATATATATATATATATATATATATATATATATATTTATATACAGCATATATATAATATATATATTATATATAATACAACGATAGTCTAAGAGTAATGAACTAGGCATGGCCCATACTCTCTCATCAATGGTCCCTTGATAAATATGCGGCATAAAGGCTCCTTGGATTAGCTTCTGGAAGGTAAGCAGCGTCCCTTGGATCGGACTGGTGGCCTCGGCCTTCTATTACATTGCAGTCATTTTTGACGGCAGGCAGAAACTTGCGACTGGGCCCTGTTTTAAATTGCTTTGCTTTTTATAGGTGTGAATGTCCAAGAACGTATATATTCGAACCTGGGTCTTCTCATAATTAGGGATGAAATACTGCAGGTCGTACAATGAGGACAATGTAAGTATGTTTATATATATTTTTACGTATTTCCCTTTACGTAACTCAGAACTCCAAGGCCAATTAAATAAAGTTTCCGTTGTCGGCCTGTAAAAATACCATAAACCGGAAATGTAAAAAAAATATATATAAATATATAGGGAATATATATATAAAAATATATATATATATATATATATATATATATATATATATATATATATATATATATATATATATATATGTGTGTGTGTGTGTATAGGTATGCATGTATAACTACAAATATTTATCTGTGCATGTAATTGTGCTGTGCATGTGAATGACAGTCCTTGGATGTGTGTGTGTATAAGGAAAAAACGTATGATAAATATATGTAAAAGCGAAAGATAATAGAACGGGGAGGTACAGTTGAGGGTGGCTGTCCCCCCTCCCACCCACCCCACCCCCACCCTTGGATTCCAGCTGGGGATGTGGGACGAGATGTCACTGGAAAAAGATTCCTTGCATGGCTGAGAAACAATAGCGAAGGACTCGAATTGAAAAGAATAGAGCCAAGTGTTCGCCTTTTCAGATGTATGAGCGGGGAGTCGTACCTCGGGATCGAAGGCCCGGGCCGTATTCTTCTCCTTGTGAGAAACACTACTAAATCCTGCATGAAGACAAAACATTCTTGTTTAGGACCAAAAATGCTGATGCTGAACTCGTCTCCGAAACCGAGCGAAGAGATGACGAGTGACACGCGAGGCCGAAACGTTCTGGAACGGGACGAAAGACCCTGGTAACTGTGACGGAACTAGCTGGCTAAATGACTGTATAGGAAATCGATGCTTCCCTCATCATCTATTAAACTGTTTAGGAGAAGACGCAAGGGCGTATCCCACCTTGCCCCGGGAAGAGAAAAGGAAGAGGAAGAAGCTGATTAGAGAGTGATAATAAGAGCGCAGGGACAGAGGCTCTAGGAGAAAAAGGGAATATAATGGCAGGGAGCAAAGCAGTTGAAGAGAAGAGAGGGAGAGAGAGAAACAGAGAGAGAAAGGAGTGACGACTGAAATTCTTGATGTTCAGTATAGATGACGCAAGAATGGTGTGCGTTTGGCAGTGACCATTATATAGATAAATAGAACAAAAGATAGACAGAGAGCTATATAGTATGACTCAATGGCAAACAAAAAAAAAGTTACAACGATAGAAAAATATGAGGCCGTCACATATTCATGCATATATAACCAGCTCTGACCCTTCACGCTTGTTCACATAATGTACAACACCGTTGCTTTCAACACTGGGTGTTCAAACTGATTTTTGTCTACAGTAATGAAACGACCTCTGCTTCACCGGATTACATCACCAAAACACAAAGTCGCAACTACAGGTATTGAAAAGGTTCCCTGGCAGATATCGTATTATTAAAGCAGGTATAACGTAGGGTTAAAGAACGCCGACAGGAGTAAAGACCACATCTGCTACAACGTCATCCTCTCACGAGTGAATCATATGGCAGAAGTTTTCTTTTATTCAGTGACATCGCCTAAGGGGTTCGGATTTACAAAAGTTGTATTATTGTCTTCTCTTCTTTTTTTTTATATTGAAAGTAGAAATAATGCTAGATGGATATTGATGGTTATTATTTCATAGCAACAAAGTATGTAAAAATTAAACAAAAATCTATTTTATTTGCGTTCAAGCTTTCGTGAACGAAATGAACGGCAGCGTGATACGACACTATTAACCCCTGCTTTTATAATATGGCGTGTTGCACCCGTAGATTGTCCCCTATGCTGATGAATCCTCCAGATTAACTTGTGAAGCTAGGAACAATTAATTTACATTCAGCAACTTGTTAAAAATTTCACCAACATAGACTTATCATAAACAATGATCACGGTGGATTTTTCCAAGGGAGCAGGGTACTGTATTTGTTCGTTTTTTTTTCTTTTTTTTTTTTTTTTTGTATGTGTTAAAATTACCCTTTGAAGTAGAGACTTCAATTTTGATTTTATTATCATTACATAACATTGGTTAGGAGGCAAAAACTAGTAAATGTCTTCCTCTGCTAAATCGTCTCCCAGAAAAAGATTTTTGATTTTTCGACAGCTTTTCATTGTCTAGTTTCTTTCTAGTTTCCTTCTCTCGCTAAACCAGAGGGCGTACGAAAACACGCACAAGCATACCCCTCATAAATGTGTGTGTAAACAATCTGTTTACAGAAGCCCCATAAATCTGTAAGTTCATTTTAGTCCTTTAACATTTCATATCTATAATTGGGTTACCCAGCACTCTCACCTACAGCAACAAACACGATTCTGCATTTTACGTTTTTCTGGGCCTTTTCGTCAATTCTTGTCGCCTGGAATCAGGACAAATCTATTTCTTACAATGATAATCGCACCTGGAATGCCTTTGCAAAACTGGATATCTGGATATCCTTACGCCAATGAAAACTTCTTATAATGCAGAGGTGAATAAGTCTAATAAGTCTGATAAGTAATAAGTATAACAGCAGTAATTATTTAATTCGAGACAACATTTAGTGGCATTCTTGCCCTATGTTTTTCTCTGTTACGAAAAATGAGTTACCACGGTAAAAATCAGGGTACTTCCTCCCCTTCCCAGTGCTCTTAGGGATTCTTAACAGTTTTCTATCTTCACGTTTATAACTCGGTCGTTATCTTTCTTATTGTAGGCTGCGGTGTGTGACTGTTTAGCCACGACACAGCATCTGTAACATTCGTGGACTTCAGATCCTGAATTTTTTATAACTTCATTCAAAACCCGTTGCTTTACTATCCCTATAATTTTTGGACTTGCCCGACGTGCCCGAATACCTAATTTCCAGTGTCCAGTTCTCACTTTCTACTTTTCCAGCACCTCGATGCTTCACTCGAGAATAATCAGTATTTTAGAGAGTAGGCAATTTCACTAGCATTGTCGATGTTAGCAAGGACGCCGTGACCTTTTCTTATATTTTGCTGAAGTGATCAATATTTCAGGTACTTTTGGCCTTTGCGTTCATTTGAAATTGCATTATCATCGTACTTGCATCATCTCATCACTTGCCTTTGGAACAAAATGGTATTCTCTCCCGGGTAATTTTCAGCAACCTTGGCAGAATAATTGATTAGCCTCACTTATTTACGTTTCAATACTTTGGTCTCGAGATATCTCATACTAGTGAGATGAGATGAAAATATGTTGGCATATTTATTCTCGCTGTTATCACCTTTTTCTTATATATACTGTTAAGTTTTTTGTTATCGTCTTACTTTAATGTCCATGGCTGTTTATTCTATGATCGCTGTTGCAGTTTCATCATAGTACTCCCAGACCTATGGAGGCCTACTTTGTACACTTACCTTCTTGGGATTATCAGATTTATGTAAAAGGATTTACAAGTTACAAGTTGCACGCATCAGGCAAACACTATGATAACATTTTCAAATATATTACGAAAACCTAACCCGATGGTAAAACCTAAAAATAGAAAGCGGAGTTAAATTAATCCTCAGCACAGAGAGAGAGAGAGAGAGAGAGAGAGAGAGAGAGAGAGAGAGAGGCATGATATTACTTTCTAGAGAACCTTAGGGGAACTTGATATACGGCGCAGACAGACTGAAATAAGCAATAGCTCCTCGACCTTATGCAGCGAGAGATTAAATGTCATAACTCCCCCTCCTGCAAAAGGTGGCTTGGGACTCTTTCCCAGAGATCTTGCTAACCGTGGAAGAAGCTAAAGAAAACCCAAAACAAAAGATGGTGAAAGTAGCCAAAAGGAAGCTTTTCAGTGTAAATATGTGCCTCATCATGAAACTCGCCCAGCTTTTTTTTTTTTTTTTGCATTTTGCTCCCGAGAATAAATGGGGGAATCTCTTATTTTCTGTTTCCTAAGTAATATTTTTTTTTTTGCGTCGTTGTATAGTTACATTACTATCTTTTTTAAGAATTTATAACTTAGAAGAGAAGATAGCCATATATTCATAAATACTTACCATATATATATATATATATATATATATATATATATATATATATATATATATATATTATATATATATATATATATATATATATATATATATATATATATATATATATATATATATATATATATATATATATATATATATATATATATATATATATATATATATATATATATATATATATATTATATATGTGTATATATATATATATATATATATATATATATATATATATATATATATATATAAATATATATATATATATATATATATATATATATATAATATATATTTCTTTCCAGAAGTACATACGATCATATTTGTGATAATAAACGAATAAAGCCCCATGCTTATTAAAGTATGTCTCAGTTCTAAGTAACTGGATTTCGGTTTATGAGAATTCCAAAAACACACCTTACCGAAGCTATAATTCCGAATGCCAGACAGTTAATCACTGTGTAATTTTGACAGAAAAACAAACGTTAATTAATTCCTCTATAATTAAATAAAATCATACTTTGAGACAGATATTTCGAATGTTTCCGCATGGGAAATTCAATCTTAGTCTCTCCGCTCAGAACACGTTTTTCGGTGACGTGGGTACTCACCGCCGAATAATTGGATGACCGTTTGATTGGTTATGAGTTATCTGGCGTGACAAGAAGCAAAAACAGTGAGAATTATACGAGGGAAATATGTTTGATTTCTCATTTGCCTTCCACCTTGCGATTTTTCGCTAACATGCATCATAAAAAGATCAGTGCATTTAATCTTAACTAAACTACAAAGAAATTTATATTCCCCTTTGTATGGTATCACTTTGAATTTTATATCCATTACGCAATTGTCTTTCACAATTGCAATTAGATTTTTCATCTTTCCAAGTTTAGTAGACTAAAGGCTATGAATACAGATCTCATCTCGTAATAGTCACCTAAACTATACTTGTATTCACCATAGCCTGAATCCTTTTAGATCTCATTAAAACTGACGACATCAAATTCACGTTTATGTTCATTTCACCACTCAAGTGTCCTGTCTTAGAAGCTCCCATCTGAGGATATTATCTCTTTCACTCGCCCTGAAATTCAGCATCACGATAGAATAAAACTTAGACCCTTGAAGACGGTTTCCACTTTAAAGCAAACTGGTTAGTGTAGGAGGTGTGAGAGATGACTGCGATGATTAAGGAACTTCTGTTGCTTTCTTCACGGGAAAGAACGGAGAAAGACAAATTGCCCGGGCTGACTGAGGGTTCTGTTCTCTCTTCTTTTCTTATCAGTTTATGAAAAAGTCAGTCGTGCAGAAAAGTAGAAATAAAAACCAAAACACTAACTAAAGGTGAGACAGCTCTAACATTTAATACATTCACCACACACACGCACACAGATCACACACATACATACATACATACTATATATATATATATATATATATATATATATATATATATATATATATATATATATATATATATACATATGTAATGTACATGTATGTGTGTGTACACTGCATGCGTGTCTGATGTCACCGAATATTTTTGAATATTTAAGATGTGCTTGCCTACTGGAAGGTCTCACACTGTATTAGTTTTAAATATATAGCCTATAAACAAGTAATGTTTGAAGAATGATAATACGCAATCATTTCATTTCAATTACATTTTCTCCTTTAGTTCATTAAAAATTGTTTAGAAGCTTTTAAGCAAGAAACACTTAATAATCTGTTGTGTATTATTTTGATTTTCTTATCAAATTGGATCACTTGTGGCCAAAAGACAGCTTTGTGTAATAAACAAAATAATTAAGAAATTAAAAAGATAACTTAAAATTTACCTATATCTGCTGGTGAAAACATATGAAACTTTTACTGTAGCATCATCCTACGTTTAGGGGAAGCATGAATGACAAAATTACGTAGGTTTTTAGTTTTCTACAACACGGCGTATCCAGAAGACAAACTCTCTCTCTCTCTCTCTCTCTCTCTCTCTCTCTCTCTCTCTCTCTCTCTCTCTCTCTCTCTCTCTCTCTCTCTCTCTTTCGCCAATGGCTAGTTATCCTCTGAACGTTAAATATCAGAACTAATGACATGTAGCTTAAATGTATTTTTTTACTGATGACGCACCTTACCTTGAGAACTGAGAGTTGTTATCAGCAAAAATGCGAAATATTATAATTGTTCTCGTTTAATAATTGTAATCAGTACATTTACAAATTACAAAAAATTCTTAACAGTCAGTTATGAAGCTCATTACAAATGGATTTAAAATAAGTCTCAGATATAGGCTGAATTAGTATTATCTGAACTTTTGTGAGCCCCAGATTGAAGCAGCTTGACCAGAGCAGATTGACGCAGTCTTACCAGAAAAGATTGAAGAAGTCTGACCAGAGCAGAAAGCAGTCTTACCAGAAAAGATCGAAGAAGTCTGACCAGAGCAGAAAGCAGTCTGACCAGAAATGATAGAAGAAGTCTGACCAGAGCAGAATGAA
This sequence comes from Macrobrachium rosenbergii, assembly GCF_040412425.1. Taxonomy (NCBI): domain Eukaryota; kingdom Metazoa; phylum Arthropoda; class Malacostraca; order Decapoda; family Palaemonidae; genus Macrobrachium; species Macrobrachium rosenbergii. The sequence goes on from NC_089781.1 coordinate 35,451,283, forward strand.
GCAGTCTGACCAGAAAAGATTGAAGCAATCTGACCAGAGAAGATTGAAGCAGTCTAATTCCAGTCTGAGACTGTCAACAGCGACTTTCTGTGAGACAAAGGAGGAACATGTGTGAAAGGCTGAATAATATACGGAAGCCTAAATGGGAGAGGAGTTAGTCTGAAAGTCAAGGTTTAAAAGAAGAAAATGAGATAAGTAAACGGAATTCTTGAAAACATAAAACAGATGTTGCGCCATCTGCAGGAGCAACTGGTTGAACCTTGTAATATATTACATAAGATAAATCAAATTTTTTTTTAGATACTATGAGACAACCAATAATAATATACAAAGCCCCATTATTCTAAAACGAGTTTGTAAAATGCAATAAGAACTCGGTATGGATAAAGAGGCCTTTTTTTTTAACAGGTAGCCATTCTAGGGATGGTATCGTTGCAGAAAGAGCTTGCCAAGAGATAACTAAGACAGTTGCTCTTTCCTTAGGATAATAAGGTATGAGTAAATAGAGAGAGAGAGAGAGAGAGAGAGAGAGAGAGAGAGAGAGAGAGAGGAAGAGAGAGAGAGAGAGAAAATTTTTTTTCAATTAAGTCCAAAATATTTTGGCAAAGATGCTACTTCTCTATGTTATTCATGAATGTTATATTATCTTTAAAGCCGAGGAGTACAGCATTACCAAACACCTTGAAAGATTCATCATTATCAGTGATTTTTCGTACCTGGCGCTCCTGCACACTCATTAAAAGATGGCAAACTAAAAACAGCCGATTAAAGGTAACTTCATTAAAGAGCAAGTGATGCATAGCTGATGCGGTCAGCTTAACTTTCCATGTATTGGAATCATTAATCGTTGTATGGGAAATGAAAAAGAGAGGAGCTTATTCCACTGTAGGAAAAACGGGAACTGGAGGTAAAGCTGTTCAGTAGCAAATTTTAGAAGCGGGAGTAGGGTGATCAGTATAAAGAATACTGGTTTTTGTTTGATAAGAGGTCTTATTTCTGCGTGACTTTAGATTTTGATTAATTTTATGTTTTAAAAGGTTATTTATACGTCACATAGCATATTAATGTACATATGTATGTATATAACAACATATGAATTATTATTTACATATATCTTCTTTATGCCACTTTTGTTACCCAGTCACATGTTACATTTCTATACTCCCAAATATTAAACCAGCAATGCGCACTAAAATCGAGTTTACTTTGTCTAGGAAACAGCTTACACCCAAACGGAATCATTTTTGATAAACGCATCTGACTCGCTTTGAAAGCTGACTTGATAAGTCAACTGTGTACCTTTGTATCAGACCCAGAAGGTAAACCCTATCGTGGCTGAGGCAGATGTGATCATCACATATAATTCCCTTTGGGGGCGAATTATTTCTAAGGTAAAGTTGTATTCGATATCAAGGGGGTATTTGTTGCCTAAGAATATCTCATGTATGGATGTCATATGCTCCAGCAATATATTTACACAAAAAATTAATTGCGATTTACCTTATTGAAGGAAAACATACATTTTCACCTGCTTTATGACAATTTATCATCAGGTATACAGTCCCCCAGCCGTTTAGAAGCTGTTTAGTTATTAATGACGGAATTTCTTGTATTCGTTTATAAATAATTACTATTTTTTTATATTCTTACTTTCGTCAATAAGGCTCAACAAGCATCTCTTGGGCAACAGTTTTTCTTTATGGTGTTTCGCAATAGAAACTGAATTCCTTGACAGGGAGAGAAAAGAATTTTCCGCCGCCATGAATCCATTGTTGTAAGTAAACTATCATTTTATACAAACAAGTTTTACAAAAGCAATGAAAATTTTGTTAACCAGTGCAACCAATTAGAACCTTAAAGAAAATTCTCTTGTTTACAATGTGAAAACAATTCAGCTTGTTCTCAAAATGAACGGAGATATTTATTTACTTTTCACAATCAAATAGATTAAATGGCACTTAAAAAAAATTATGTTTGACCTTTGTTTTGTTGTGATGGCTTTTCCCTTCCTTGTTCATAATTTGCAATTGGCGTGAATCGGAGAGATTCATACTCAGAAAGAACACCTACTTGTAAATGTTACAGAATATCTAACATACACACACACACTCACACACACACACACACACACACACATATATATATATATATATATATATATATATATATATATATATATATATATATATAGATATATATATAGAGATATAGTAGCTGACCAACCCAGTGCTGCCCTGGAAAACTCTGAAGAACTCAGAAAAATTTTCCTGTACCTCCTTGTACTGACTGTCCCTTTTATCCAGGAATTATTGTGTTGCCTGTCCTTTTTATCTAAATATTACAGTGCTGACAGTCCAATTTACCCAGGTATTACTGTGGTACTGTCCCTTTTATCTAGAAATTACTGTATTAACGTCCCTTTTATCCAAATATTGTTTTGCTGAGTGTTCCATTTATCCAGATATTTCTGTAGTGACTGTCCCATTTATCCATGTATGACTGTAGTGACTGTCCCTTTTATCCAGGTATTACTGTGGTGCCAGTCCCTTTTATCCAAGCACAACTGCACTGACAGTCCCTTTTAACCAGGTACTGTAGTGACAGTCCCAGTTATCCAGTTATTACTGTGGTGACTGGCCCATTTATCCAGATGTTATTGTGGTGGCTGTCCCTTTTAACCAAGTATTACTCTTCTGACTTTCCCAGTTATCCAGTTACTTCTATGCTGACTGTCCCTTTTATCAGGTATTACTGTGATGACTATGAATTTTATCTAGATATTGCTGTGGAGACTGACTCATTTACCCAACACTAAATCTAAACACACACCCCCACTTAACTGAACACCCCCACTAAACCTAAACACACCCCTAACTAAACTTAAACACACACCATCACTAAACCTAAACATACCACATAAGTTACAAAAGGAAGGGAGAAGGGGTATGGGGAAGGGGAAGGAGGTATGGGTTTGAAACTTACCCTATTATCTAAGTTAGGTCAAATGATAGCCACTTGACAAATTTTGTCTATACAGGTCAAACGGTTACCACATAAGTAACAAAGGGAAGGGAATGGGGGATTGGGAAGGGGAATGGGAAGGGAAAGTGGGTAAGGGGTTGAAACCTACCTTATTATCTAAGTTGGGTCAAATGATGGCCACGTACCAAATTTTATTAGATGGTCAAGCGGTTACCACATAAGTTATAAAGGGAAAGGGGGAAGGGGAATGGGGAAGAGGAAGGGGAAGGGAAGGGTAAGGTCTTGAAACCTTATTATCCAAGTTGGGTTAAATATGGCCACGTGCCAAATTTTGTCTAGATCGGTCCAATGGTTACAACAGAAGTCACAAAGTGATGGGGGACGAGGGAAGGGGAAGGGGGAAGGGAAGGGGGTACGGGTTTGAAACCTACCCTATTGTCTCAGTTGGGTCAAATTATGTCTATGTGCCAAATTCTGTATAGATCGGTCAAATAGTTACGACATAAGTTACAAAGGAAAGAAGGAAGGGGGATGGGGAAGGGGGTACAGGTTTGAAACCTACCCTATTATCCAAGTTGGGTCAAATATGGCCACGTGTCAAATTTTTTCTAGATCGGTCAAACTGTTACCACATAAGTTACAAAGGGAGGACGGAAGGGGGATGGGGGAAGAGTAAGGGGGTAAGGGTTTGAAACCTACCCTATTACCGAAGTTGAGTCAAATCATGGCCACCTGCCAAATTTTGACTCCATCGGTCAAGCGGTTCGGATTTCTATAGCACAAATACAAACATTCACTTTTATATATAAGAATATATATACGTGTATATACAGTATATATATATATATATATATATATATATATATATATATATATATATATATATATATATATATATATATATATATATATATATATATATATATATATATATATATATATATATATATATATATATATATATTATATACAGAGTATATATATATATAATATATATATATATATATATATATATATATATATATATATATATATATATATATATATATATATATATATATATATATATATATATACAGTGTATGTGTGTGTGTTTACACAAACACACAAATGCTTGATTTCTTAATTTTGCTATTTCATATATTCATCCCTCTGAAGTTTTCCCCCAAATACTAAGGTGCTTAGTATATAGGACTTTTCAAAATTAGTTCGCGATGTGAACGAGTACCCGTCTCAGTTGAAAGGGAAAATAAATTGTATTCTTCCAGAAAAAAAAAAACTCTGAAAGAAGGAAGTGTATACGCATCACAAACAACAGATCTTCTCCTCAGAAATCCAATCATTTGGGAAACCTGAGATAAAACACCGACAGAAGATTTCCGGGAGGAAACGAAAAGTTTGTGAGAGTTCGAGATGATTTTCGCTGGAGATCATGAAACACTGAACTGGCGATGAAATCACATGTCGAGTTCAATACCAATGGTTTGCAACTGAAGTATCAGATGTATATGTATATGTATATATATATATATATATATATATATATATATATATATATATATATATATATATATATATATATATATAATATATATATATATGTATATATATATACTCGTATATATTTATATATATATATATATATATATATATATATATATATATATATATATATATATATATATATATGCTCACACATACACACATATATATATATATACAGATATAGATATATATATGTATATATATATATATATATATATATATATATATATATATATATATATATATATATATATATATATATATATATATATATACATTCTAACAAGGGCCTCAGGTAAAACTTATCAGCATTGATCGTGACATGTGATCTCACCGTCAATTCAGTGTATCATGGTCTCAAGCGAAAATCATCTTGGACTCTCACAAACTTTCGTTTCCTCCCGGAAATCTTCTGTCAGTGTCTTATCTCGAGTTTCCCAAATAACTGGATTTCTGGAGAAAAGATATGTTGTATGTGATGCGTACTTCCTTCTTTCAGAGGTTTTTTTCTGAAAGAATACAATCTATTTTACCTTTCAATTGAGACGGGTACTCGTTTTCAAAAATGATTTTTTCTTCTCTCTTTTGTTTTAAATCGTTTTGGATAAAAAATTTTCCCTTTAAACTGAGAGTGGAACTGTCAGCCATGACTTAGGGCAGACTCCTACAAAAGTGCACCTGTATAATTATGAAGAGAAAACTTCAAATGGATTAAGGGCAGCAAAACTGTGAATATGTGCATTTAAAATGAGATAACTAAAATGCAAAATGATATGCGCAAACGTGATAATAAATTAGAAGACTAAGTAAATGATGAACACATGTACAGTAAATGAACTGACCAGAAGACATGCGGCAAACAGAAAACTAGTATATCAGCCAAAGAGAGAACCGCTAAAATGGGAACCATAAAAACTAAAACGTAAGCCACAGAAAACGGCTAAGAGATAGAAGGCAGAAGAATGTAAATTTACATGCATATTAAAAGTAAAGGATAATGAGAAAAAAACTTTAATAGATTTTGATTACTAATACTTTTATACATACAGAAACGAAAATGTTACGCCGAATACATAACAGATATAGTTAAATGAAGAGAAGAAATAAAAAGGACATTTAAAATTTAAGATAACTCCATCAACGTTTCCAGCTACAGCACTAATTTAAACTGATGATGAATCTTGATGCTAACTCACCATTACAGTAAGATTGATTCTAAATACAATTAAATTGTTGTTGAATAGTACTTATTGACAACAATCCACGGGAAGAGTGTCGTAGACATCTTCTTCTTTCATTTGTACGTAGACGTGGCAAGAAAAGGTGCAAAATGAGTAGGAATGAAAACAAAAAGCCCAGTGAAAGAGCCGCGGTTGTGTGACATCAGACAGACTTTAAAAAAAAAGAAAAGAAGATGAAGGTGACGGAAAAGGAGATTATTCAGTGTTTTTTAGAAGAGAATACCTTTGAAGTTGGCCTCTCCTATCGGATCAGAAAACTGGAGAGAGAGAGAGAGAGAGAGAGAGAGAGAGAGAGAGAGAGAGAGAGAGAGAGAGAGTGAGCGAAACTGCAAATTCTATTTGATGTCTCCAATTTTAATATTTTAATATTTACACTTACTTTCAAGTTAAAGTTGGTGTTTCTCAACAAAACTAGAAATCAATCAGTCATTTCAATTCGACTGATTCGACCTGAATGCCCCCCCTCCTCCCTTCCCCCTCCTCCCTCCCCCTCCCTCTCTCTCTCTCTCTCTCTCTCATATGTGCGTTGCAACATAACAAGTATTCATTTACAGACATTATTTCCTGAAAGTTTCACATTCCTTTAGAAATGTAACGTAAACTATTTAGCGAGTCTAAATCTCCTTTTCAAATTACTTCGCTCCCAGTGATTATTGCAAATTGTAGCTCCTTTGAGGGAAATTAGAAGATCCACATTTTGGAACTGCCATCTATATGTTTGACTTCCCGTTGCCTGCCCTGTTATTTCTTTTTCTTTTCTTTCTTCTTCTTCTTCTTCTTCTTCTTCTTCTTCTTCTTCTTCTTCTTCTTCTGTTTTCCGTTCATATTCGGAATTTGGAGCGCGGACATATGGTATTTTGTTTCCAAGTTGCGTCAGAGGATGAGATGGGATGGAACTTATTATACTTAATCATCAAAAATTCTTTCAGTTAGGAATTTTAGATCTGTTACAAAAGAGAATTAAAATAGATTTGTTTTCAAGGTGTCATTTCCCGTACTTTGTAACAAAACGAGTAACTTGGGTGAAAATTTGCGTGGATGATTTCTTGACGAGAGGTTGATAATCACTGAGTGTCTAATGCTTCATTTATGATTCCCAAATTAGTTGAATACCACTGAACTATAATTGCCTTCCAGTGGTTTCAATGAAAGAAGATATTTTCAAGAACAAAGACAAAATGTTGACAACAACGAGCAACGGCTAAATGAAAATGCCGAGGATTTTTTTTTTACCCATTCGCTCTCTCGGACCTCTCTCAAATCGATTTATGGGCCTAATAACATGAGAGAGAAAGAGCAGGGGACGGTGGGGGACAGACAGACAGACAGGCAGAGAGGCATACAGACTAAAAGACAGATAGACAGAAGTACATGACCCATTTACGATAAAACCTTACTTATTGCAAACCTTGGCTTTTTGTGGTGCTGTAAATGGGCTACCTCTTGAGGGTTGTGGAAGTATGACCAACAACTCCCTACATTATAATCCCTCGTATAGCCCTTCTTTGGCTGAGTCGGTTGAGCTTCAGACTGTCACTCGATGGGCCCGGAGTTCAATTCCCCGGGCCGGCTGATGAAGAGTTAGAGGAATTTATTTCTGGTGATAGAGATTCATTTCTCGCTATAATGTGATTCGGATTCCACAATAAGCTGTAGGTCCCGTTGCTAAGTAACCAGTTGGTTCTTAGCCAGGTAAAATAAGTCTAATACTTAGGGCCAGCCCTAGGAGAGCTGTTAATCAGCTCAGTGGTCCGGTTAAACTAAGGTATACTTAATCCCTCGTATTCTGTCCCTTCCCTGTATGAGGGTTGGTAATGTCCCTCCCCTCATTAACGATAATGACATGCAGGTTATCACGGTAAAAAAAAAAAAAAAATTCTGAGAATTGCTATTTTGCAAGGGTTACTTGGAGCGCCCCGTTCCCCCACCCCACTATTTTTATTTTTAATGACCTGGAAACGTTCTTCAAGGCTGGTTTTAGTGTCAGATTTCTCCATATATTTATTAATGCTCTCCTTACTCGTGTATTCCTGATGCTCGTTAATATTTCAAAGGCACTGGGACTGGTCTAGGTCCTTTTTGACGGATCTCTAGATACTGCTATGGCCAAATACCCTCAGCTAAGGCAGACATGGCTAAACTCCATCAAGCTCCATTGTATCGCCCTTCAGTGTTCATACACCTTATGACACTGGTAAGCTTATAATTTGTCAAAGTTCTGTACTGGTTTCCATCAAGGAGAGAGGGGTGTTTATCTAAGCTCACTTCCATAGGAAACCGAAGGAGAATGCTACCAAACAGAGCAGCAACATACATGTTAGTAAATAGTCCCTGGGGGGAAATCTCATTGCTACACTCTCTGTGTGGTGAATGAGCTCCTTTGTGGGTTAACAAGGATCTATCTTCAGTACAAAAGATGTAGCTCTTCAAGCACATTTCATAAATGTTCCATGGAACAACATCTCTTCGATAAACCGTATCCAGAGTCATGTTGATAATAACAGCTACCATGTCATTCGCGAGAAGCTCTCCACCCCTGTGAAAGCAATGTCATTGCCCTGAGCTGTAAACTTTCGAGGGTTATAAATTCGGTAGGAAAATTGAACAAATAACATTAAAGAAAGCAATGTACGACTCTAATGTTATGTGCCTTTGTTACTCCTTATGCAGCAAGATGTATGGTTTACTGTTTTGTTCTTTCAGCCAAGGCGAAATCGTGCTTTGTTTGTGTTCTGTTTATATTGTCTGAATTTTTTTATAATGAGGATGTAAGATTTGTATACTGAAACAATTAAACGAGAGTATACTCAAGTTTACCATTTTCGGAGTTCACAACATTTCCGGCGCCAATGACACTTGAAGCAGATTTATCCCTATAGGAAATTAAGAATGAGAAAACTCGAATCAGAAGGAAACGACTTAAAAAAAAATATGCTGTGGCTCTGCTAACCCAAGTACCGGTAGAGGGCAGTGGAGAGGGACATGAGGCTAGCAACTTCATCCCAGAATCTTGCTTAAAACCTAGAGGTCAAAGCCTCTTGAGCAACCCCTTATAGAGAAAAAGGCATATATATATGTGTGTGTGTGTGTGTGTGTGTGTGTGTGTGTGTATTTCACGACATTTATTCCTATCATCGACCACGAATGAAAAAATGGGATTCTCCCAACCTAGATAGCATGTTACTGGATTTTCCTTTTCGAAATTACAACAAAAAAAAGCAAAAGTTGATTTTTGCAGAATTATTTAACAGAGGCCAAATTGTCCGAAGTGAGTTTGCATTAAAGTTGAAATAGATCAACATGTCTGCTCTCTTTCTTCACTCACTGTAAGTTTTTGCTCTCTGATGAAAAATAACGAAAAACTTTTTTTTTTTACTTTCTCTTCCAGGCGAAATGTAAAACGTGAAAATATGTGTTGAAAGTTGGATGGCGTCTGAGGTGTATAATCAGTGCTTGCATGATTCAGCGCTGTTAGCCCAAGATAAAAGAGTTAATTATTTTCTTGTCTAACTTAATCGCGTTGTTTATTTACTGAGTACGCCGGTGATTTGTTGACTGGAGAAGCGTTCGCTGTCTGAAATATACATCGATTTTCGGGGCTTTGTCTAACATGAAAAGTTTCGTTGTGTAATAATTGTTCATCGCTTATTCAACTATTGATCTTCGATGTTTTGAATTCTTTTTTTTTTTTATCCGGACTGCTTTTTCGTTGTTTTAAAGCTGCAGCTGGTCTTCGTTTCGGAAGGAGTTGTCACTGATCCTTATTCGGTCACACTATAACTTGCTGCGTGGGAACAAATATTGATTTTTTCAACTCTGAAAGTTTGAAAATATCTTTATATTGTCTCTTGTTCCCTGCATCTCTTTCTTACAGTCATCTACTTTTCTTTTTGTAATATGTAAATTTGACTGATTTCGATAGTTTTTACTGCAATGAACCTTTAGTATCCAAAGTAAATTGAGAAGAGTTGTTCGATTTCCTGCTAAGTTCAATAATCAATGCATTATATAGATAAGGCATTCAGAAGCTTTCAATGCGAATTAAAAGATCCTTGTATACATATACTGTACAAGATTCTTTTTAATATTCACATTTAAATCTTCTGAATGCCTCATCCATTAACATTTGGATGTTGACAAAATACTTTATGGAAGGTATGTAATATTGATAAGAATCTCCACTGCCTATCGAGATTCATAAATGAAACAAATAAAAACTCTACATTCTATGAGAGCCATCGGAAATCATATTATATATGTATGGATGCTACGGGAAAATTCCAGCATTACACGTGTCGATTTTAACGTGAGCGTGATTTTAACATTCGTTAAAAAAAAGTGACAAAAATCTTATTTTTACGAAAAGCTGGAAAACAACTGAAGGTTCCCTTTTGATATTTCTGTCTTGTCTCCTAAAAGGCATTTTATAAGTCCTGGTCAAGATTGTCAATTCTTTTTAGTTGTTCTGTTCAAAAGTTAGTGTTTGGGAGTGGGCAATTAATGCAGCATTTTGCTGACAGTAGTTTCGTTATAAGAATGTTTACTAACATTATCAGAGCAAATGAGGGAAAAGAAGTTGGTCCTTGGTTTACGTCAAGATGGCCTTATGCCAGCTTAGGGTCTTCCCCAAGATATATGGTGTGGTATGAAAGAGATTTCAAGCCTGGACTGCTCCAATAAACAGACGGGAAAGCGGTTGATGTAGTTTTAGATCAACCTGGCCTTATGTCAGCACGGACAGGTGCTTCAGGAGCAGCCGTGGGAATAGAAGGGTTGTGAGTGCTCTCCGTGGAATGAGACGGAAAGGAAAACATAAACCGTGTTATGTAGATTTTATAAATACGATTAACACATCCTTCTCCCCACTTTTGTAAATAGTTAAGCAGAAATACAAAAATTAATGTAATGTTAAATTATATTCATACACCTTAAGTGAGAACTGATTCATAACCTCACTTTATAATCTTTATTCTCTATTCTAGGTCATAAATACTATTTTCCTTTGCAATGACACTTTCTATATTTTACTTCGCATTATTACCGTAAAAAATCTATACGAAAAACCAAGCCACTTGAATCAGATTGATGCAGTATTTAAAACATTTTTTTTTATTTTTAGCTGACCTACTTAAACACGCACTTCTTACATCTTATTCTCGGGCAATTTTAGCAAATGGTATGCTGTGTATGTGTGTGTGCGCGTGCGTGTATGTATGTGTATGAAATAGGGAGTTGGAGACTGGAGAATGCGGTTTTGAAGAATAATGTAAGTTCCAATATTCCCCAAACGGCCAAAGCGGTACTTACCAAGAGTCGTAGGGCACGAGTAGAATTTCAAACTTGAGCTGAGAGTCGGTGCATCAGAGGAGCATTTGCCCAGAGCGGAATTATGAAGGCTGTAATTTGGTGTGATATCACCTTTTTACGTAAGTCTTCATAGATCTTCAGTTGAATTTTTTCAAATGTTTGACTCCTTCGTTTTTCCCTTATTCATTTCTGTTCCTTCGCATTCTTATTTATGAAAACACAGCCGAATCGAAGACACTGGCGTGAAAGGACAACCAGGAATCTTTCACCTTTAGTCGTACCGTATTGCTCAGGACGCTATTCATAGATACACGCGCCTCTTCTGATCTGTCGATCTATATACACAAGACTATCCTACGATGATTGAATGTATAAACAATATTATTTTGAGATTCACTGCTCCCCTCAATGGAATTACATTTGCGCTTGGAATGGCCCACCGGATCATGTTTCACCAAACTCTCTCTCTCTTTCCTGATAGATAGATAGATAGATAGATAGATAGATAGATAGATAGATAGATAGATTTTGTTAGTTAACGACCTTATGTTTTAAATGATTTTTCGTATATGGCAAAACACGCTTGGTATTCTCTTCGTCAAAATCAAAACAAAAGTTCTTAGCATTTTCCAGGAAATGTAGACTTTTTGCGCTCTTTCAGTGGTATCTCATGCAAATAAGGCGATTAGTCCTCTCCTCCAGTTTTTGACTAGTATCATTCATCAACTGTTTTTGGAGAGAGCAAAGTCTCTCATCCACACCTTAGAGTCACGTCAAAGGTTGGCTCGAAATTGATAGCTTTTGAAGCAGATATGATTATGTTCCATTGGGAAAAATAAATAAGATGTGAAAATAACGTTCAGTAAAGGCTTTTTATCGTCAGAAGTAAAAGGATTATTTTTACTCTTTGATCATGTAATGCGTCTTATTCTGGCCGCCAGCCATTACAAATAATCAATGCAATTGAAAGGCGTTTCAGTTGATTGAGTAACATATATATGGTCGCTGATAACTCTCCTAATTTTGGGCAAGACTAGAAGTGAACCAAAAATCACAGGAAAGACAGAAGAGTTTAATTCGATGCTGGACAAATTATCAGTTTGAGAACCAATAGAATCAGGGTAAGTCGCAACCAGTTTGTGATGAAGGGGAGAACATTAGTATTGCTGAATTTGGGGAAAAGGAAAAGAACATTAGTTTAAGGAAGAATGAAAGAGACCAGCAGACGTAAAAAGTGCAATACCCACAAGATATAAATAATATAAGTCGTAAAGAAAAGCGAAAAATAGTGAATAGAAAATTATGCAGAAATGATAAAGATGAAATAAAACGAAAGTCAGGAAAACCTGCTCATACATAAGGAAGTTAGGGGATGAAGTCCAACGCAATCAATAAGAAAGCCCATAAGAAACCAAAATGGATTTTCAACTTTCAAGAAGAATTTGTAAAGAAAAAAAATCGCGTGGACCTGAAGTGAAACGAGCCAAGTAATTTAGTACAAGAAGCGCTGAAACTGAAAATGATCAAAACGTTAAATGCCATCCAGATTGGGTGCACAAGATATAAAACCTCTAAATAGCGCAGTCCACCCCACTGGATAATATACTCCTCAACTACTGAAACATGGAGAAGAACCATTGGAACACAACATCTTCAAGACCTTTCAAATGTCATGGAGGCAAGAAGAGAAACGAGGTGCATTAAATGCTGGCAACGCCACGCAAGTGCATAACAAGGAAAAAATCGTATTCTATAACTATGGGGAATTTTACCTCTCCCCCTTGCTGTGAGACCGTGACTTACAATTTCAGAGAAATTTTAAGGGTAATTCGATTTTATGGGGAATTTAACTGTTCTTAAACATTCTGAATGTGTATTTTTGTTAGATGCACTTACATTGACAACATTTTAACACCAAAACTCGATGAGATGTGACTACTAAATAGTAGGCAGGTCGCCTCTGTCAGCCATAACTCTTTATCTAGTTGAAGATCTTTACTTCAGTTATTTCCAGGTACTTAATACATGCACACCTCTTGTGCTTTAAGCAAAATCATATTCTCGCTCCTCAGTCTTCAAATATTTTACTGTTAGCTTCACAGCATAAATCCTTTCCGTGATCCTCCTTATTTCATCGTTTCACATGTAACTCATACTAACTGGGGATCAGTTTTGAACTGTAATCCCCGAGTCGTTTGAGTTCAATGGCTTCCTGGCTGAGCAGTTGTATCAGCAAGTGTGGGGATGGACATTTCACCCAGTAGAATTTGCTTGACCCATGTCAATGATTCCCAGTGGTTACATTAACCTCTCCCCATTAATTATATAAACATTGCTAACATCTCTCCAGCAGGGCACTGCTACTCTTTTTCTCTCTTTTGTCTGCTTCTCCTCTATGATGCCCAGCTGTCAAGTGTAGCTCCTAATGGAACTCCTTTTTCTCACTATAATCTCAGTAACTGTCAAAAATCTAAAGGTGTATTGTGGCTCTATGTAAAAGGACACACCAACTTAATATGATATTTGTTGGTGATTACTAACACACACCCAACTTGGAAGGGTTAATATTTTTCTTTTGGTCTCGGTCAGGAGATCATTCACCGCCAGACCGTTATGGCCAAGCACCTAATCTTTTTGACCATTTTTTCCCTTTCATTTAAGGACCAATGCGTTATTATCCCTCTATTTTTATCAACACCTTCACTGCTGGTATACAAAGTTTCGTGTCATAATAAAAATTTCACCGAGGCTTCTACATTCTCTATAATATACAAGTACGTGGAAACTGAATTGCACAGGTCCCCAGAATCTGAAGCCGAGGAGTGAGATGTAACAAGTCTCAGAACGATCAAATCTTGAACCTTGCTAGGAATACCTCCAAGAAGCTGGTTGTATCCCGAAGACCTGTCAAAATTTTTCTTCTGTAAAGTTCCTTCAGATTTAAATGATTAATGCTCTTATACCTGAAAAGGCATAGTTCATTTTAACAGAGCTGCACACACGATTTTTTGTTCCACCTGACTCGCAACTTGGATACACTTCTGCTTTGCTGATAAGCCGCAACACTGTTTAGTCACCTAATATATTAGTGTACATGACTCTTAGGTGAGCTCCTTTCATAAGCAACACAATCATTCATTTAGTCTGTATGTCCACACAAAGCTTCGAGGTAACTTTAACTTGAGAGACTAATCTTGATCAACTTTTCATGGTGCCAACCCCTAGACTGTGAGCAACCTTCCTTTTCCTTGGTTTCTTTCATAATTTCCAAAGGTCAACCCTCTCTTGGTATTTCTGTTCGACACTGCATATTTTGTGCATGGATATCCATATTTCCCACTATTGTTTTCAGAAGAATGATACTTAGACAGAGAAATGCTATGGAAGAAAGAAATCTTGATATTCGTAAATTTATTCCAACATACGATAACAGACTAATATCTGTCAACAAAGAAAGACCTTAGAACCTTCGAACCAATATTACCCAATTAATTTCTAGTTTCCTGGGCTATTGCCTGTCGTTCCAAAAGTATGAAAAAGTCCTTGGGTTCTTGATACAAAAGCGAAAGGGTGTCAAGTTTACTTTCACATATTTTCCTAGTTTGTTTCATAAAGAGGTACATTTCGCATTTCTTTCCTTAGGTGATTTTCATTCGTATTTCAATCGTTATCTTAATACTTTTAACTCTTCTGTTTTTTTAAACTATCTGACAATATATCTGGAACAAGGATACAACGTGTTTTGTCATTGTTCCGAGAAATAAGAAAACTTAGAAATTATATCTAAGATTTTGGAATGCCATCCAATGCTGACAGCAAAGTTGGCCGAGGTGCTGTTACATCGTTACCATAGAAACCCTGTGTTTATAGACCTCTGAAGAAGAGGTTTGGCATTTCATGAAACATGCTTCAATTTGTAATTGCAGCATTTTCGGGAGTGGGTCGTTTTCCTCGGGATGACAAATTCAGAGCAATGAATTCCGGATATAGCTATACCCTTCAATGAGCATCAAAGGACATCGCCACTATTTCATGGAATTAATAGACCGGTGCCTTCGAATGGAGCCTCGGAAAGAAATCCCATTAAATTTGAATGGTCTTACGTTGTGGATCTCAAAGCTATCGATAATTATAATTCTATACTAACTGAAGGTGTTCTGATTTTATTCATAGATGTTTTAAGTACTACGACTTAAAAGAATTAACTCCAGATATTTTCTAGAAGTTGATTTGCATTTATCTCCCCACAAATATTAACGCAAAATGGCATCTTTAAGCACAAAGCCTCATGGGAGTCAAATATTCCTCTAGTTTAGGTTTCGTTAGCATTATATGCACTTCTCATTTGATTTGATATTTTTCATTAACTACTGGTCATGTAAACTAAAGTACCCTTTGATTTTAGCTACATAAATACCAAAGCAGTTCCTATTTGCGTACCTTAGAATAGTGGAACCAAAGGTGTTCTATATGATAAAGACTAAAATGGTTTCTGAGCTTCATTTGTTTTCACTAACATTTGATTTTTTGGTCATTTTTTCATCTGATTTTTTCTTATTCCTTCATCGGTTAACGTCGACAAGGATTTCCTACAGTATCCTTCACTCCAGAAACTCTTGCGAATACGTTTAATAAGTCTGACTTAGAAAATAATGTTTTGTTCTGTTCTCTGACTTCGTTAGGAAGTTATTTAACATAGGTTCGCAATTGTTTAGGTTTTACTACATTTTTCATGAAACTACATATTGCTAAATAAATTACCTGAACTGCTGAATTTAATGTTTTCCCGGCGAAATTTATTAAAGGTGGAGTAAAATAGAACGATAATTTTATCACTTCCTAATTAATAATGAAACAGACAGCTTTAAACTTATCTACCTTAACACCCGAGTAAGTCTACTCTCAGCTTAAACCATCTCTAACAAGGCATGGGTTCGACTCCTTGTCAGGACAGGCGCAGTTACCGTGGGTAATACTCTCTGCATGTAATGATTGGTGAATCTAATAAATGGGTTGCTTGTAACTTAATATTCGTAAGATTATCAATGACTAAACAAAGTCTCATATATATGTGTATATATATATATATATATATATATATATATATATATATATATATATATATATATATATATATATATATATATATATATATATATATATATATATATATATATATATATATATATATATATATATATATATATATGTACACTGTATATATACACACATGTATTATATATATGTGTGTGTGTCTGTTTAAATGTTCATTTACAAATACATAAATACGTATATATATATATATATATATATATATATATATATATATATATATATATATATATATATATATATATATATATATAATGAATCACGGACCAAAAAGCATTTTTATAGAACACCCACGTTGTCGGTAGCTTCCGATTTTACTTTCGCAAGCCAACAAGATAAGCACCGGCGCGTGCGCACTTTTATTCTAGGAAGAAAACAAAATGTCAAGCTGAGATTGTCTCGAAATTTCTTATACACCAGATACATGGTCGAAATGTCAAGGACATGAACCTGAATTTACTTCTCCCAATTTATTTATGGAGGTATATTTAGCCTATTACTCTTGCTGAGCCTTCCTTACATATAAGATCATCGTTGCCCGAGGTTTGTAACCGGATATCCTACCCGTAGTCTCAGACATGCTTGGTTTTGCCTCTCTCTCTCTCTCTCTCTCTCTCTCTCTCTCTCTCTCTCTCTCTCTCTTGTGATCTCATTCCCTGATGCTCTCGCATTTTCTTCGTGGCAGATTTCTCTCTCTTTTCTCTCTCTCTCTCTCTCTCTCTCTCTCTCTCTCTCTCTCTCTCTTGTGATCTCATTCCCTGATGCTCTCGTATTTTCTTCATGGCAGATTCTCTCTCTCTCTCTCTCTCTCTCTCTCTCTCTCTCTCTCTCTCTCTCTCTCTCTCTCCATAAATCACTCAATTAAAGAAAATGAGCAATTGTAAATCTAAAATTTGTCATCTGATCATAATTCCCGATGTTCTCCTTAATTCTTCGTGACAGATGCCACCCCCCTCTCTCTCTCTCTCTCTCTCTCTCTCTCTCTCTCTCTCTCTCTCTCTCTCTCTCATGTATTGCACAAAACTTGTGCTAGTAAACAGGAATATATCCCACAGGTTATAAACAAAATCGTGTTATTGTTAAACACTCACCCCCATAGTTTATAAACAAAGCTTATCCTGTACTAGGGAGAAACCCGGAGGAAAACCCGAAACAGAAAGGTATAATGGTATGGTGTGGTATGGTATGGATGGTATGGTACAAACGAAAGCCAAAGGAGCATATTGATCTTTCTTAGAAAAGCCAAATCCACCTCTTGGGGACGGTCGTCAGGATAAAGAATTCGATAATACCTGAATGATCCTTTTTATCTTTTAAAGTTCTGATGGACAGCCTGTCTCGTTTTGCAAGGAGCCTGAGGTAATGGAATCAGCGGAGTCTTCTCCATGACCGAGCCTCAAGGCTGCATATGTAAGGAGATGCCACAACGAACGTGGAAGGTGCGACACTTGTCGGATTAGTCCCCGCGCGGCTTCTGTCGCCTCATTATTTGGCGCTCGCTTTATTTGTTGTGCTTTGCAGCTGTCCTGACACGGCACGGCGGCCACGGCCTGCGTCAGGAGTCACACGCACTCGCCTGCTTGGGACGCTTTTGTTGACTTCCAGATAAAAACTAAGACAATGGTCATCATTAACAACTTACTCAAGGTTGCGCTAAACAAAATGCATAGCACTGCATGTTCGATTTTTTCATAAGATTCAATGAATTTGATGAAAAATATGGCAATGTTATATTAAAGAAACCGATAAACACAATTCGATATCATAAAAACATTTTTAGAGCTAACTACAATTTGTTCGCCTCTTCCGTTATGAAGGCGGTACTGTAACTTCTTCCTCCTGGGAAGAAGGGCGTCAAGCATCGTACATATGATTTACAGGGGACCACGCGTTATCTGAAATACATAGAGATAGGGCTTCTCTTTGCAAATGAAATTATTTATGCATATATATGTATGCATATATCTAAATATATTTATATATACATATATATATGTATATATATATATATATATATATATATATATATATATATATATATATATATATATATATTTATATGTATATACATATATATCTATTTATTTATTTATATACGTGTGTGTGTGTGTGCGGTGTGTGCGTGTATGCGGTGTGCGCGCGTGTGCGTGTGTGTGTGTGTATGTGTGTGCGTCTATCCAGAACTCTTCTGAATTCCAGCTCTCAGTAAGGAGAATTGAACTCGAGCACGTTAGCTTGGGTATGTTTCAGCTCTAGCAAAATGTATCTAAGATATGTATATTTGTTTATGAGCGGGAATAAATTCATATCAATTTTCGTAGCTGACAGGTTTATCTCAACCTTACTGCAACCAAATGCGCGCTAGATTGAATCTCCGTACTAGAAGACGGAGTTTCTTAATTTGATCTTCACTTCGGTTCAAGGGTTGTAGCGACAAGAGTGGAAGAATTCATTGTGGCTGTTTCAATACTTATATAGCTCGTAAAAGTGATTAGTAAATTATCTCTCTCTCTCTCTCTCTCTCTCTCTCTCTCTCTCTCTCTCTATATATATATATATATATATATATATATATATATATATATATATATATATATATATATATATATATATATATATATATATATATATATATATATATATATATATAAATCCGCAGCCGACCGGTCAGAGAGGCAGACACTTTGCTATGTAATCAACGGATAGGTTTGCTTAAAAGCAAATGGGTGTTACAGACTAATACACACACAAACAAAGCCACTCCAACAACTTCTAAAAAACATAACAGACACCTCACACGTTTCGACTGTCGACCTAACCGCGCAACGTCTCCTCGCTGCTGGGAGAAAGGGAGCTGGTGACTGGTACAGTGCATATACATACGCTACCGGGGTCTAAGCGATGACAGGCAGGGCAGCCGATCGAGACTACAAAGTCTACCCCAAAGACAAATCAAAGTCCTTCAAAAAGAAGGCATCGTGCTTACCCCATACAAATGGGAAAAGAGCACGTTAAAAAGAAGAAGAAGAAGAAGAAGAAGAAGAAGAAGAAGAAGAAGAAGAAGAAGAAGAAGAAGAAGAAGATATTATATATATATATATATATATATATATATATATATATATATATATATATATATATATCCTCCAAATATGCAATATAGCTAAAACATTGTGCTACGATGGTGGAGTCTGTATTTGCATTAAGAAAATGTTTTCGGAAGTCGACAGATATAAGCGTCCCTGTAGGTATTAGAGGGAATAACCTTTCGTCCTTCTTCGTGACCCAGTGCTTTATATTGCGGGTGGTCATTTCATTCATTTACACAGAACTATATCCAGTTGCAAACAACCTGTGGCCCTTCTAACGTTCATTTATCGAAGTTGTAACCACATTCACTTTCGCTGCTCCATCGCCTGATTTCCAATGCTCTCATAACCTTACTGTTAACTTCACCCCAAGTCAGTGTGCACGAGTTCTTTTCTCTTCACTGGGTGTCTATCTATTCTTAATTTCGTATCCAAGGCTTTGTAGTGACGAGAGTATCCAGAGAGTGTGAAGAAATCGAAAGGCTAACTGGTCATGTGGTTAGCGCAAACGCACGTACACACACACATATACACACCCACAAACATATATATGTGTGTATTTATATACAGTATATGTATATAAATTTATATGATGTATGTATATATGTATATAAATATATATGTATATATAATATATATATACTGGTGTATATATGCATACATAATGTATATATATATATATATATATATATATATATATATATATATGTGTGTGTATATATGTGTATATTTAATCTACTGTCACCTTTAATAACCACAATGCCCTCTTCCCATATTCTTCGCACTTCTTGGATATGCTTGCCACTACAAAGACTTGGATCCAAATGCAAGACAATGAATTAATTCTGATGTCCGGTAGCCGGATTCAAACCCGCATACAGAGTATCAGAACGAGGTCACGCTGCGACCCTCTCGTGATCAGCTCAGCAACATGACCTCGTTCTGATACTCTAATCATACAGCTTTGAATCCTGCTACCGAACATCAGAATTGCTTCATATTTTTGTATTTAGATCCAAGGTTTTGTAGTAGTAAGCTTTTCCAAAAAGTGTGAAGAATTCGAGAGACTAAGAGGACATTGTGGCTATTACACACACACATACACACACACACACACACACACATACATATATATATATATATATATATATATATATATATATATATATATATATATATATATATATATATATATATATATATATATATTTGTAATAAGCCACAGTGTCCTCTTAGTCTTTCGAATTCTTCACACTTTTTGGAAACGCTTGCCACTACAGAACCTTGGATACAAATACAAAAATATGAAGCAATTCTGATGTTCGGTAGCAGGATTCAGATCTGTATTTAGAGTATCAGAACGAGGTCATGTTGTCGAGCTAACCACGACAAGGTCGCAACGTGACCTCGTTCTGATACTCTGTATGCGGGTTTGAATCCGGCTACGGGACATCAGAATTACTTCATATTCTTGTATTTGGATCCAAGTGTTTGTAGTGGCAAGCATATCCAAGAAGTGCGAAGAATAAGAGAAGAGGGCATTGCGGTTACTACAATTTACAATTGCATACGTATATGGTAAAAGGTGACCAGTAGATTAAATATATATATAATGCTAAAATATTAACTCTATATAAATGGTAGAGACTGCACAAGGGCCTGGGGCTCCCTACCATAACCCTCTTATCGTGACATGCAAACGAAAGGTTTTGTAGTCATGACATTCGTCTCATCTGCCAGAGGAACCAGATTTGATTCAACGGACGGCGCAGTGATTCAGGGAAGTTGCATCAAAACCTGCCGGGATTCTGTTAAATTAAGCAGTGAATTAGAAGTACGTTAGTTAGTCGACTGTGGTAGGTCACACTCAGCGTGGGTAAGGCTTGCAGTTAGTAACCCCCTCCTAAACAAGGAGGGTGACACCCTCCCACAGCCACCCCCTCGATAGGGACAAGGGTTATAGGTGAACACACACACATAAAGCGTATGTTCCTTGAAGCTCTGTAATGTATTGCCTTTCGTAAAATGTACGTACCATAGTTTTTTCATTGGTCTGTTCTTACTATGCTGTATAACTTTATTTGTTCATTTAAGTAACGTACTGCGAATATCTAATTGAAAGGTACTTCACAACAATTCCATAATTATTAATTTTTTTATTTCTTAAAAATACACACCAGAAAAATATAACAGTTCACCATAGAAAAGATCCGAATACTCCGTTTTCTTTGAGGTTCGGTCCCATTTGTGAAAAATTGCATAAGTATATAAGAATCGCAGGCAAACAAAAAGCAGTGTTATTTGGAATTCAGTACAGTCTTATAACTAGTTACCTTTGCAACATTGTTCTCTGTGACTTGAAGAAGAAATCTTACGAAATCATAGCTCGGAAATTTTAAGGAGAAGGCTACACGGAAAATAAAATCATTGGGCTAGAGATCTTCACTCTACGGGGAATGCTCTTCATGTTTCAATATCTTTTTCAATGAAGTTTCTCATTGCAATAACATACGCCTTACTTTACGGCAAATCTTCATTCTTTTAACTATCAAACTGGATTCACAACGACTGATTGTTTAGACATTATAGGCAATATGAAGATTAAAATTAGTCATCCACGTTCATTTTTAACTTGAAATATGGATTCATACGTAAGATGTTTCTTCAGTGTTGCCAAAGTTATCGTATAAGGATAAAGAATTCCTTAACATGTCTCATATATTATTATTACGGAAAATAAAAACTGGCATAAAACAAAACTGAAGTGCCAGTGACTAGATCAGGAAGTGCAGTACAGGCTATAAAGTTGCCATCAAACACGATAAAGGGAATAACACCTTATCAATTGCACGCTTTCCGTGGAAAATATTGCATTTTTAGCCAATGTAATAACACCATTAAAATCCCCGGTGATAAAAGCGGTCTATTCTTTCTTCGAGGAAAAACTTGCTGTTAAGCAACAAAGTCAAATGATTACGAAAAGGGAAACTTCAAGAAGATAGAATTTTTGCAACGCGTTCCGTGCACTCTTTTGGCTATGGAACAACGCGCGCTTGTGTATGACCTTACTTAGGGACTAAAGGTCATCGCTATGCGGGGCCCTTTTGCAACCTGGCAAACACGGGCTGAGTAAACAGATGGATTATTCTTGCATAGCGAATGCATGTGCCTTGTCATCACTGCAACACCACATATCAGAGACGTTTTAAATGTCCTTTCATTTTTCCGCAGCGCAATGCAACCGCCGCGGTTACTGCCACCCGGAATTCGAGCTTCCTTTGCTCTAATCCTCTTTCATCGCCTCCTATTGAAGAGGGAAACGTCCGGATACAAGGCTCCGCTCTATTCGACTAGAATTAGGGGCTATTTGGGAGCTGGAAAACAAACAGTCGAAGGTGCGTTGTTCGTTGGCTAACAAGATCCCGCTGATGAAGCAAATCAGGAAGATTATCCCTTGAAGGACATAAACATATGTAAATGGTGTAGAGAATTATTTCTTTTTTCATTAAGATGATAGACATTGAAGGATTTCGTACTACTTGTCTGTTGCCTGCCTATCCATCTTAGAAAAATAAAGGCAAAAAGAGAATATTCACTATTCTCTTTTGTAAATAATAATCTTATGAAATAAAACCATTTCGCTTTCGCTCTATTACCTGACATTAAAAAGAAACAATAAAGCTTGTTCTCCGTCTTTGTTAGATGTTCTTACCTTATCAATACCACGATCAAAATACTACTAAAGTTAGTGGAGAAAACTTTTAATGAAAGTTGCCATTTTTATCTCCTTACTAAATTCATTGATTTCTTATTCACTGTAAAAATAAACAAGTAAAAAATGCGCCGAAGTATCTTCAGCGCAATCGAGTTTTCTGTAAACCGTTTAATCAAGGCCACCGAAAACAGATCTATCATTCGGTGGTCTCGGTATAATGTTGTATAAGCCACAGCCCATGAAACTTTAACCACGACCCGGTGGTGGCATGTCCTATGTCGTTGCCAGACGCACGATTATGGCTAACTTTAACCTTAAATAAAAAAAAAACTACTGCGGCTAGAGGGCTGCAATTTGATATGATTGATGATTGGAGTGTGGATGATCAACTTACCAATTTGCAGCCTCAGTAGTTTTGAAGATCTGAGGGTGAACAGAAAAAGTGCGGACGGACAGACAAAGCCGGCACAATAGTTTTCTTTAACAGAAAACTAAAACTAGCTCTCTTCGCCTTCTTCTTCTCCCCGTTATTATTCACATCGACGATCCCTCTCTGAAACTTGCAATGCCTCCAATTGTCATTGAGTTGGAGGAAGGATTAAAGAAACAGGGAGAAGTCGACCAAGCGCTTTCGTGTCCTCACACCTCCCCAGGGTCATGATATAATTAATCTCGAGTCTTTTCTGAAGTCTTCGGCTTCCCGGAGAAAGATTCAGAATACGGGAGTCGTTTCTGCATTCTGGAGATTCTATCTTCATACCAAAGGGCGAAGCGTCCGGAGTCAATACTGCATTTCCTTTTTAATGCAAGTTAAAGGTGACCCATGAGTGAAAACTTCGCATGGTCCACATAAAAATATTATTAACAATGGTAACACAAC